>NW_010401452.1:3598-10412 GCF_000710305.1 Buceros rhinoceros silvestris
GCGCTTTCCGGTCCGGAGAGTGTGCCACCCGCAGCGCCAGCCTCTCCAGGGCCGCGCACCACCGGCTGTCTAGGTGCTGCTCAGAGCCCTTCCTGGCCACAAGCGAAACACCAAGACCATCTGCTTCAGGCAGCTTGGGAAATAACGGCCTCAAATCCTGTCCCAAATAACTCGCTGCACTTGTCCTGCTTGACCTGGGATGTCAGGACCGTTCCCACTGGACCCAAAACCAACCCCAAACCCCCGCCCCACCACTCACTTGCTCTTCGACGTGTTCTCCTGCCAAGAGCGTCTCCGCCCTCCTCACCTTGTCTCTTCTCCCGTGGACAGGTGTACATCTGCGGTGGCTTCAACGGGAACGAACGCCTGATCACCGCGGAGGTGTACAGCGCCACCACCAACCAGTGGACCATGATAGCCCCCATGGGCAGCAGAAGAAGTGGAGCGGGGGTGATCGTGTACAGCAACGAAGTGTTTGTGGTAAGGGTGACACAGAACCGCGCCACAACAGCCGGCTCCGGTGGCACTCACCTCTGCTGAGCTGCAGCTCCTGGGTGCTCAGGCTGGACGCTGGCTGAAGTGAGATTTAGGGAGGGAAGTCAGAGCCAGAGGGTCGATAGGTCTGGGAGCAGCATCACCTGCTTTCATTAGGAAAAAGGCAGGGACAATCTGTAAGTGGCCGCTGCAAAGAAATTATTTGCTGCTGCTGTTGCTGCTCACAGCATTCACAGCACAGAAAAATCCAACAGCTCCACAACAGCCCGTGGGAGCTCCAGGGGCACAAGGGAGCAGCCTGTCCGTGCAGCAGCGTGTTGGGGTTTGTACACTCCCAGCAGCGCTCGAACCAGGGCCAGGCCAGGCTGTTACCGCCCCCGTCGTGCAGAAAGGACCTGGCGGGTGAGGAAAGATCCGTTTCAGCTCTACCTCTGGCATTCACAGGTAGGAGGATATGATGGAAGCAGGCGGCTTCAGAGTGCGGAAGCCTACAACCCTGCGGCCAACGTGTGGCGCAGAGTCCCCAGCATGTTCAGTCCCCGCAGCAACTTTGGCATCGCGGTGGTGGAGGACCTGCTGTTCGCGATGGGTGGCTTCAACGGGCTCACCACCACCTTCGGCGTGGAGTGTTACAGCAGGAAGACGAACGAGTGGTACAGCATGTGCGACATGGGCACACACCGCAGCGCTCTGAGCAGCAGCGTGGTGCCGGGTCTGCCCATCGCCCAGGAGTACGCGGCCAGGTGGGACAGCTTGTCCTCCACAAGCAGCTCTGGACCTCCCCTCAGCTAACGGAGCTTTCTGAGCAGCAAGTGAATGCCTTCACTCACTCTAAAACCAATGTGATGCAGGCCAAAAGAGTAATCAGTCTCTAAAACTTCAGTTCTGTGCCACCACAAAACACGTGTATCAGCTACAGCCTCCACAGGGAGTTACAAAGAAAAGGTACGATGGAATGCTAGAGAAATAAACAGTTTATTTTCATTAATTCACCTATTACATTAAACTTTAGTACAGTGTGTCGAAGGTAGGAATGTGACGGCAGGGTTTGTTTCAAACGGCCTATACACACTCTACTTTACCTGACGAGAAAGGTGCAGGGTGCTGCTTCCCTCAGCAGCTGGCTGCGGCCCCTTCAGTAGTGACCGGAGTGTTCAGCTGCCCTGCGAGGGACCTGGAGGAGCAGCTGATTACCAGCAGCCTCCAAACACCTCGTTAGTTCCACACTTCACACTCCCATTAGTAACAGGATTAGAGCCAGGAGCAGGCGTTTTCCGGGACTTCCACCCAGGACTGTCACAGCAGAGGTGTGACAAACCCCCTAACAGAGCGTGGGCACCGCTGGAAATAATTGTAAGCCATAACCCCCCCACCGGGTGTTATAACCTCCCAGCACTCGGCTGTGCTCAAAACTGCCTGGGAAGCTGTAGCCCTTTGTGCCTCGGTTTGTCAGCAGTGATCAGCCCATCCTGGGACACACGGGCCGAGTATGGATTTTAACACTTACTGCAACAGGACAAAGTGATACTGACTTGGTCTGGCAGTGCCTGCACAGTTACGTGGAACGCAGGCGCAAGATGCCCTGTTTGCAAGAGTTTTATTAAAAACACACACAACCCTGCGTACGGACAGTGCTGGGTGGTTGTACGGTATGAGGGACACACACGACACGGCGTTGGCGGAGTGCAGGAGGGTGCGTCCTGCTCCACTGACACTGAGCAGAAAGACCGGAGGTGAAACGTGCATTTTGTGGCCGTTTTCAGTGCAGGTACAGAGGCACCATCGTCAGCAGGAGGAGCAAAAACTCCTGGTGCCCCTGTTCTTCCAGAGAGCAGGAGTCAGCCCTCTGGTACTGAACACACCGGGACCTTGCTGACCTTTACCCAGCCGCTAGGAACACACCAGAGGGTTTCCCAGGACTCACTCTGTAGGATGGTTCCACCAGCAGCCCGCAAGCCTCGGCAATCAGAGCCACACGGAATTAGTCCTGCACCGCACAGGTTAGGGGGCTAAACTACAGCCCATCAGAACGCTCCTCCCCACACCTCCCGGGACAGGGTGGGTAGTTAGACTGGTCCAGTACAAACCACGTGCAATGCAATTGGTCCACTTCGAGTCAAGGCTAAAACCAACCCCAACTAGTTAAAAATTCCACAGCACCTGCACAGCAAAAGTCAGAGCAAACGGGCGCTGCAGCAGCACCTGCCCCTCGCCGCGCAGGGAGCAAACACAGGCATGGGGCATCAGGCCAGTGGCATGGCCAGCACCTGCGAGTGACGCTGCCCAGGCACGGTCCTGTCTTTGGGGGGAATGTCTTCAGTGAACGACACGACTTTACGACAGCCTCAAGCACGCAGGTGAAGGGGAGTATCAGTTCTGCTCAAAAAACAGAGCGTGGGAAGTCTGCTCTGGCCCCCAGCCCTGCTGCGTGCTGCCACACGTTAACCTGCCGAGTTCACACGCCAGCTGGAGCGATAACCTGGGGCTTCTTCCTGCGCCCTGCCCAGACCTGCCAACAGGCTGCACGAGGGCTCCGGCAGAGCTGTGGAGGTCTGGGGTACCACCACCCTTGAACTGCTTGTTACACCCTGACAGCAGAGTGTGGGACTGAGCAGGCAGAATCCTCCCGGCTGCCTCTGCCCAAAGGCTGGTGAAGCACCTTGGACCAGCCCCCACGAGCTGCAGTGGTGTCAGCGGGTTTCGTACCAAAGCTGCGAGGTGCCAGGGCAGCAATTCTTAAACGCTCCAGCCAAATCTGCAGGAGTTCATGGGCCAAACCCTGCTGCTAACCCCTTGCTCACAGGCCTGCAGGAGCCAACTGGTGACAGTCTCTTCCGCACACCAGCCCTAGACCCGAACCAGCTCAACACCCACCTCCTCTCCTGCATCAGGCAACTGTCATCTGCCCTCACAACCCAACAGGTAAATAAACCACAACACGGTTACCACAGAGGAGTCAATCGAGACCAAACCATTAGGATTTTCAGGGTTTTTTTAAACAAGGTTGGATTATTCTATTTTAAAAAGACAAGTTATTGATACCAGAAGTGGAGGTGAACTGCAAAGTGGAGCATTCAGGGAGGGACACAGCAGAGAAACCTTAACACACTGCAGGGTGGAAAGACTTACCCAGTGCCTCAGATATGATCTAGGCTGCCTGCCGAATTGGAAAACGAGAAGTGTCAGCTCAGAAAGCTAAACAATTCAAAAACAAAACAAAATCCAAACTGTTTAAGGAGTTGTTTCACAAAGACATTGCCCACATCAAAGCCACCGGCCAATCACCGTGTGAACCCAACAGCAAAAGCTCCTCCAGTGTTTGTCTGCACAAGCTGTGGAACACCCTGGTCGCTCCTCCCTTCCCCGCTCCGAGATCCTGAGTTAGGCTGCCTGGGAAAAACTAGAACGTTCCAAGGAAGGGGAGGATGGGGAGCACAGGACCTGGGAAGATCGCGGGGCTCTCTGGAGCAGGGAGGGGTGGCAGCGGGACCGTTCACCGGGCAGTGGTGATACTCTGGAGGAAATACCCACGTTCTGCTCCCTGGGGCATCACAGTAATCAGCCCAGGGCACTGGTTTAGGTAGAACCACCTCAGAACATCAGAAGGTATTTAAATCAGCTTAGATCTTACCGCCACAGTAAGTGGGGAAACTGGAATGTTTAAGGACGGTGGGGACCACCCCTCCCGGCTGCAGGAGAACAGCCTGTGCCTCTCTGTTAGGCAGCGGGCTCTGATTGTCAGAGAGGCTGAAACAGCCTGGGGGGTGGGGGCAGGTCCTCCTAACCACTTTTCCACTAGATCAAACACGTGCAACATTTGAGAAAGGCTTTACAAGTAGCTCAGGGTTCAACCTGTTACTGAGAAATCATCTTTTACTAATCCACACTGACAAGTGAACAGTCAGTGCCGGTGGCTGCCACTGCGCTGGTTTTCACTCCTGTTGTTGGGCTGATTGTTGACCCGAGTTAATGAAGTGTCCAAGACAAACTCGAAGCATCTTCACATGCACCTGGGGAAAAAATCTCCCACCTCAATTTCCCCGTTGTAGCATCTCGTGTTCCACCAATCATCATCTATAAGGAAACTCTGCAGCCTCTCCACAACATACAGATAGAAAATATTTAATACACATAGAAACATCCTGAAGTCGTTGTATAAAGAAAGATTGTGCTTCTCTTTTCATACACAGGTATAACTATTGCACTTGCCTCCAACCCGGGAAAGCTAAGTACACCAACACCAGCGAGAGGCGAGTTTAGTCACTGAGGAGAGAATCAAAGGAATGTCAACATGTAAGTGCAAATAAAACGGGTGCTGTCGAGCACACACAAACGTAACCACTAGATTATTACAAGATCTTTGACTTTCCAAACGGAACTGCTAGAGTCTCACTCCACAGAAATCCTTGAAGACAAAGATCTGGAGAGAGAAGTAACAGACTCAACGTCCCGGCAGTGTTTCACAGCCACAGGGTTACCCCGGGCACGTGAAGGAATGAATACTGCTGGATTCACGCGGTTTCTCAGCTCCCACCCAGCCTCAATTTCAGATCTTCTCAACCGTCAGTACAGGAAAGATGCTGGTTTTATGCACCAAACCCAATCACCACCTCCTGTCTTACACCAAGCCTAACAGAATGGTTTAGCAGAGCCTTTCCTCGACTCAGCGGGAGGCTTACCCCCGGAACTAGCACTCGATCTGCGAGCGCGGCATTCTCCGCAGGCTCAGGGAGTGCCGGTGGATTTCCTGCATCTGCCTCTCCTGCATTTGCCTGATTCTATCTTTCTGCCACATCAAATTTTGTGGCATCGGGTACCTCTGTGTTCCCTGCAGGCACCTGAAAGGGATTCTCACGTGACAGGCTGTGGCTCTGCAGCGAGGCTGAGGCATGGGAGGCAGAAGCATCCAGCGCTTCCTCTCGGCACAGTAGCGATAGGCCTCTTTCCTGTACTGCTTGTCAATGTCATCGCTGTTCTTCCACCCCCCAATGATGAAAACATCATCTCTGTAGTAACAGATAGCTGCTCCCTCAATGCTAAGGACCTCTGGGGGCAAGCTCTCGAGAATCTCATCTGAGGCCCTGCCACAGATCTTTACCTTGGCCTCCTCGTTATCGATGGGGTAACTCTTGGGGCAGCACGACGCCGTATGGTAAAAGTTTGTGTTAGCAACAGACATCTGAAAAGAGCAATAATTATCAATGAGCGGCAGAGACTCCACGTCCTGCCACTGCCTTGTTTCAGCATCGAATCTGGTAATCACCGCCCTCAGCCCGTCTTCGCTGTCACTGTCAACTGGGGTACGAGCAGCCACGTAAACAAACCGGTCTTCTACAGAAACAGCTTTGACATCGCGAAGAATCTTTGGCGCCGACTCCAGGTTAAGCCATTTGTCTTGCTGGGGATTATAAATGGCCACATCTTTAAAGCCAGGGCTGAAGTTGCCATGGCCACCAATGCTGTACAGGTTTCCTTTGACTTCGGTCAGCCCAAAGGAATGCTTTCTGGTTATGAGATTTGAGACCTGCTCCCAGATATTTCGGTTGGGGTTGTACCTTTCTACAGTCTTGGCAAACCCTGGTTCCATGGAGCCAGCCACATAAACGTACGACTCCGTCACGGCGACAGCGTGCCCGTCGAGATGGTTGTGTATGTGCGGCAAGTTTACCCACCTATCCTCATCGATGAAATAGCCCACGCACTCGCTCAGGTAATCTCCTCCCTCCGACACACCACCAATCACCATAATGACGTCCATGTTCTGTCCAAAACGTGGCAGCAGCGCTACGGGACACGCAGAATGCTGCAGGTTACCAGACTGCAGGTTCTCAGACCGCAAGGCGTGACTCTCCACCGCTTCAGACACTAATTTAACACAGGCTTCGTTGCTTGATACCAGCCTCTCGGATTTGACGTGGCGAGTAAGGTAAGTGGGTTTCATCTGAGACAATCTCAGCAGTTTAAAGAGATCTTCAAAGTACCTCTCTCTTTCCTCGGGATTTTTCTGAACCCACTTCAAAACAGTTTCAAAGAGGATTTCTTCAGAATCCACTGTGATCTCCAAGTCTGAGAGCCAGTCTCTGATGAGATGGAAGGGCAAAGTGTAGAACTCCTCATCTTGGATAACTCTGTGGAAGTTTCTCCTGATCATATCCTGAGCTTTGAGGGCCAGCTGGTTCAAGGAATACATGTGGGCTAAGCTGTGAACCGCCACGCAGTTGGAGAGGTTGAGCTTCTTCTTCAGAAACTCTCCACAAAACTCTTTTAACCGGGTCAGCAGAAACCTGCACGATAAAGAAACAGCGGTGATGCTGCGGCC
>NW_010401453.1:0-1022 GCF_000710305.1 Buceros rhinoceros silvestris
AATAATATATATTGAATAATAATAATAATAATAATGCTGATGATAATATATATTCTACTACGCCAAGAGCCAGCTGAGGGGGGCATGACATCAGCGATATTTTACTTCTTAAAAATCTGCAACATTTTTAACAGCAAGTAACTATGCATCTCTTCACAGTCATTTTCCCCAGAGAAAATACTTTCTTCTCTTTTTTAAAGACATACTAAACACCTGTTAATTCCAACTGAAGCCATAGATGCTTAGCTGCTCTTAGGAGCGAGTTTTTGAATACAAACCTGCAAACCAGTTACTCAGGTGCAGCTGGTCAAAAAACTTTTTATAAGGTGCAATTTTGACAACAAAACTAAGTATTTCTATCTTTTACAAGGTTCTTTTTTCATTAACACATCACACTTAATAGGCTGGATAACATCGTGGTTAATGCAGTTAAGTTATGCAAGCCAAGATCAGCCTTCCCTTATACTGTTATGATACTCAACTATGCAAATGGTTCATTCCACAAAGTACAATCAGAGGTTCAATTTTAAAGGGAAATCATTTCATGGAAGACATCCATTTTTATCTAATCAAATAAACCTTTTTTTTCCTTTTTTCTTTTTTTTTTTACTGCTCAGCAAACAGACCTGCTACTCTTTTTCATTAAAAAAAAAAAATTAATAGCAGCAAGTCACTCCAAGGAGGTCTGCAATGCTTGTCACATGAATATTAGTATTGTGAGTATGACCAGCCAAGTGCATCCATCCTGGGTGCTACACCCAGCTGCCAGGTGCCTATATACTGAACAGGGAAAATACAAACACAAGCTGAGTTTGGGGAAATGGCTCTTGCCCTTTAGATTTTGGATTCTCAGCAATGCTCAGTGTTTTTCTATTGCCTTAAACTGAATCTGAGTCAGTTTCAGTTAAAGGAATAAAACTCACAAAGCCTGAAAATAATTTTTCATTGCAAATAATACTGGCCTGGCAGTCCCGTCATGGTTTCTTCTGGTCACTGACTTTGTGATACGATCCAACACACTG
>NW_010401453.1:1156-2237 GCF_000710305.1 Buceros rhinoceros silvestris
AGGAATGCATGCTCATGTATTAAGTTTTTATTTTTTAACTGATTATGTCTTCAAAGCTGGGTTGACTCAGTGTGAAAAACATGTAAGCAACTCACAAAAGCGATTTTTATCGTTCCTTCATACTTGCTATTTGCTCTTCTACTAATAAGAATGTAAAATGATAGCCATACATAAAAGTGTTCATGAGTCAAATTGCAAATATTCTTAGGAGAAAAAACCCCCCAGGTTTTGATATAATTGATAATATGATTCAGACAGATTACTCAGGGAGGTAAGTATTTACTTGGGTAGAGACTCCCAGCACTGAGGTTTAAGGATGGAGAATGGCATTTAGAAGTGTACTAGTTGCACATTTTTCCTCTTTCTCCCCAAAAGACCACCCATCTGTGGCCATGCCAGTGGTCCTTCTGACCCACCAGTTTCTTTTTAACAATGGCCTATATGGAGATAAAACAGTTTTGTATATTAGAGGCAAAAAAGCTCCAAGGAAATCCAAGACAATTCATTTTCTGTTCCACACAGCATCTTAGGCAGCTTTCACCTCAAAGTGCAAAGACTAATCTTTCTAAAATCTTTATACCCAGGAGCTCTCAACTGGAAACAGGCAACAGAATCCTTTGCTGCACAAAGTAAACAGAAAGTTTACTTTGCAGAGAGCCACAGCAGGAAGGTGCACAACGAAGAATGAGTGTTTTGAGTTAGAGAGGCAACCAACTGGTGATGTTCCTTCAAGCCTGTATTCTGACAGACCATGCAACTGCTGGGCACACTTTACATAAGCACCTCTCAGCGAAGGAAGTCACCCTGGCAGGAAAAAACCCAAAGAAGGATCTGAATAAATGGGTCTACGTAAGTCCAGCTCAAAGGTTGGATGAAGAGTAAATTTACCTATTGCCGCAAAACCTGTGCAGCAGCAAGTCTGTCAAATCAAGTACTGTACGCTGGGAACAACGGCTATTAATTCAGATTGGCAAAACAATGAACCATATTCGTATTTTGCCGGGGCAGCTGGAAGGCGCGGGGGAGGGCAGAGGCGGCCCGTGACCGCGGTCCGCGCCCGCCGCGGCCCGGCGGTGCTCTC
>NW_010401454.1:0-779 GCF_000710305.1 Buceros rhinoceros silvestris
GGGCAGAGCAGAGGGACAGCAGAACCGCCCTGACCTGCTGCCACACTCTTCCTCGTGCGTCCCAGGAGACCATTGGTCTCTTGGCCACAAGGAACCATTGCTGGCTCATGGGGAAGTTGATGTCCTCCATGGAGCTGCTTTCCAGCAGCTCCCCTCTGGTGCAGGGGGTTGTTCCTCCCCAGGGCCAGGGCCTGGCTGAACGTCAGCTGGTTCCTCTCTGTCCATCTCTCCAGCCTGCCCAGGTCTCACTGGGGGCTGCTGGAGAGAAAAAGGGGCACATGGAAGGTTCAGGACCCTCTTGGTGGGTTGATGGATGCTTTGTCTCCGTCCTGAGGCGGCACAGGGTGGGTTGGCAAGGTGGGCGGCGGCAGCCCCTCACCACCCCCCGTCCTGTCCAGAGCGTGAGGGGTGTCATCGAGTGCCTGAAGATCGTCACCCGCGCCAAGTCGCAGCGCATCGCCAAGTTCGCCTTCGACTATGCCACCAAGAAAGGGCGCTCCAAGGTCACGGCCGTGCACAAGGCCAACATCATGTGAGTGCCACCTGCTGTCACCACCGGCACCGGGTTGTGATGCCACCCGCTGTGACCACCAGCACAGGGTTGCCCTCGGCTGTGGCCCCCACTGGGGCAGGGCCACAGAGCCCAGATTTCCTGGGAACTGGGGTTTTTCCTCCTGGCTGGTCTCGACTCCAGCTGCTGGGTGAAGTGGTCCAGTGCTCCAGCACCGAAATGCCGGTCCCTCATGGCTCCCCCCACCCCGTGTGGCTGTGCTGGGGAG
>NW_010401454.1:857-1559 GCF_000710305.1 Buceros rhinoceros silvestris
CCGATGGCGCCCCCCGCCGCGTGTGGCTGTGGTGGGGAGGCGGGTGTTCCCCCCCCTCCCTGCCCCGCTGCTGCCCCTCACCCTTTGGTGCATTTATTCCCTCGCAGGAAACTGGGTGACGGGCTCTTCCTGCGCTGCTGTGAGGAGGTGGCTGAGCTCTACCCCAAGATCAAATTTGACACCATGATCATTGACAACTGCTGCATGCAGGTGAGACACGGAGCATCGGGGGGGAAGAGCTGACAGGTCACCTCAAGACCCAGCACTGCCCCAGCACTGCCAGGTCCCCACTGACCCCTGTCCCTCAGCACCACCTCTACACGGCTGATCAACCCCTCCAGGGATGGGGACTCCACCACTGCCCTGGGCAGACAGCGACAGCCCTGCACAACCCCAACGGGGAAGAAATGGTTCCTCAGGGACAACCTCAACCTCCCCTGGTCTCACCGGGGCTTGCAGAGCTCTGCAGGGTGCTGCAGGCCTGCGGCCTCAGAGCCACTTCGGCTCCCGCTGTCCCTTGTGCCCAGTTTGGGCTGTTTTCAGACAGAGTGGGTTCTGCTGCTCCTCACCCGCAGCCCCTCACATCCTCCTGTCCCCCACGCAGCTGGTGCAGAACCCCTACCAGTTCGACGTCCTGGTCATGCCAAACCTCTACGGGAACATCGTCGATAACCTGGCGGCCGGTTTGGCGGGCGGGGCCGG
>NW_010401454.1:1735-2026 GCF_000710305.1 Buceros rhinoceros silvestris
AGCGCCGAGTACGCCGTGTTCGAGATGGTAAGCGGCTGCGGCTCCCCAGGGGAGAGTCAGCGGGGAGGGGGTGCTGCTGGGGACAGGGCTGTGGAGGGTGATCCCTCACCGTGGTTTCCATCCCGGCAGGGCGCCCGGCACCCCTTCGCCCAGGCTGTGGGCAGGAACATCGCCAACCCCACTGCCATGCTGCTCTCGGCCTCCAATATGCTGCGGCATCTCAAGTAGGTGCCTGTCGTGGGGCGGAGGGTGGGTGGGTGACAGGTGGAGTGACAGCAGGGCTGACCTGCT
>NW_010401455.1:0-317 GCF_000710305.1 Buceros rhinoceros silvestris
TATCTTGGTCCCACTCGCAGCAGGGATCAGACCAGAGACCTCCAGAGTTGTCTCGGAACCTCAGATCCTGAGTTTTGAGAGACCAGCCTTGCTCTGGGCACTGCTAAAAGGACTTCCCTCTCCTCGTGACTTCTGTGGCCCCTGGATCTCCCAGGGGCCAGGACTCACAAGTGGCGCAGCAGGGACTCCTCTCTGGGAGCTTCCTGCCAACAGCCTGTAGGTGGAAGAGTCCAGACTGACGTCCCCTCCCTGCCCGTGTACCTGGCTACTCAGAGCCGCAGCCCCAGAGCAGGTCCTGGCCCTGAGGCGAGCAAAAC
>NW_010401455.1:445-805 GCF_000710305.1 Buceros rhinoceros silvestris
GGTCCTGGCCCTGAGGCGAGAAAAACAGTTGAAATTGTTCACATGACTTGTCCTACAGAAAAGGCACCGATGCCCAGGAGCCCCATTTATCAAAGCGCTCTTGATGCTGGGCTACAGCCAAGCCCTTCCTCAGTTTCCCGACAGCTTCACCTTGTGTGTTTACAGCTGCTCGTTGGTGTCTTTGCTGCACGGTGGCTTGTTCAGGCAAAGAAAGGGAGAGGGTTTCCACTAACCCTAACCCAGCCTTGCCAGGAGGTTGTCCTCAAGACAGAAAAGACGTTGAACCTGGCTTTTATCTGCTTCCTAGTCAAAGTCTTCATCCAGAAGACATGGCAGCACCTGACTCCGGGTTGTGGGGGG
>NW_010401456.1:0-318 GCF_000710305.1 Buceros rhinoceros silvestris
GGGGCTGCGCCCCGTCCCCCCTGTGTGTGTCAGCCTGTGAGGGGACAGGCACAGATGCTGCTTTTTTCTTCTCTGCCCCGTTTTTATTTTTTGTTTTAATTTTGTTTCTAGAAAGAAAGGAAGGTTCATGGTATCTGGTGCTCTCTTCTTCCAAACACAATAAATCTGTTGAAGACATTAGATTTTTTTTCCTAAAATAAAAAGCGGCTGCAACAAAAACACACTCAATGCAGTTAGAAGGAAAAGGTCAACTCGATCCAATACAGACCGTAAGTACGGTTGCGTGGTGTGTCTATAGCACTTAGAGGGGATTTTTTT
>NW_010401456.1:522-855 GCF_000710305.1 Buceros rhinoceros silvestris
GAGATAACCAGGGTTTTTTGGGGGCTAAAAAAAAAAAAAAAGGAAGAATCCCACAAGCAGGATGAGTTATTTGAGGGAAATAAGAGGGTAAAAGCACTGTGGTCACACAAATCATACTTGACGGTGCGCTTGGGGGGCGTTAGAGCACAGTGCCTTTTTGGGGTTTTAACTAACCAAGGGGGAAAAATAAAAGTGACACAATTACAGACAAGCCTGCCTACCTCCCCCTCCCCCCTCGGCCCCGTGAGCGAGGGGCTTGTTAGGAGGAGTGATGGGGTACCGACAGATCCCGGCGGCACGGGAGGCATTTCTCCTGTCACTCGGAGACGCCAG
>NW_010401457.1:0-3711 GCF_000710305.1 Buceros rhinoceros silvestris
GTGCCGGCCCAGGCCTCCGTACGGAGCCGTTTCTGTGGGGCGGGGCGGCCAAGGCCTGCGATGCGTCCTTGCCCGTTAGCAAGTTGTGCTGTTGGTACATGACTTCTTTGCAAATGGAGTGTGTGGAATTAGTTTTGAAACATCAGACCATAACCACGAATGCCCTTAATTTAGCCGTGGAAGATGTAACCTAACAGGACCACTGGCCTGTTTAAATGCTGTGTTATTCAGCTGCTGTTGTAGACAACACAAGGATGGATAAAATGCAAAGTGAAAAGGGAGAGTAAGAAAAGCTCTTGCTGAGTGCTACTCAGTGCTAAGGAAACATTGTGTTCTTCCTGCAGATAACTTTTTAGCAAAGGGCTCTGCTACTCTGGACAAATTGAAGGACCTCTGTAACGAAGGGAAAGAACATCTTCCCACGATTTTGCAGCTCTATACGCAGGTAGTATATTTAAAGCATGAAGAACTCCCTTTCAATAAAATCCAGGTAGGGTATGGGAGAGGGTCGGGTGTAAGAAAGAGGGTATAGCAGTAAAGTATCTGTGTTTCTTGGGGTGTGCAGTGAACATCCATGGAGAGGAAGGGTGCTTTTGTCTGGATTACATGATTGAGAGTCGATAATAATTGTGCTGGTACTGTAAAGACAGAAAGGGGTTTGAGTTTATGTTCACTATGTATCTAAACTCATACCATTGTATGATTTTATGGTCATTATATAATTAGAATACTTATAACTTGCGGCTTTTGTAAGTTAAATGTTAAAAACTACCTTAAAATTGTAACATTTAATAAACTGTAACAAGTTTGTGTGTTACTGCACACCAGTGTTTGATTGTTTTGCTCGCAACATTTTTACATTGTGTATCTTCTTGTTTTTATAGGCTGTGTTAGACATTACGTATTTTGAGGAAAACCAGCTTGTGGATGAAGATTTTCCAGAAGAATCATCCTCGCAAAAAGTTAAAGAACTAATTTGTATTCTTTCAGAACCAGAAGACCTAGTGAAGGAGTGCAACATAAATGAAGAAGTGAGTACTAACGTTATTCAGCCAGATAATTAATTATTTTGTTATTTAAAAATAAAACAGCTGAGATTTGTATTTTTGATGGGCAGAATTTAAGATATTTTGAAAAATTTTAAACTGCTATTTAAATTAACTAATTCAGTGTTATTTAAAGTCTTATTTATATTTAAATAGTGATTCCTGAAAATATTTTCTTCAAATAACTTGTTGCATGCTCAGAAATTTTTCTTGATAACATTTCATGATTCCATGTGCTTTTGGCAGTTTTAATGCAAAATGTTAGGCTTGTGTCTGTGGCTGTTAGTGTTAAGTACAGCCTCTAAAGTTAGAGGCTTAATCTAACACTGTTTGCATGTGTGAGCGTGTATATGAGTAGTTCAGATGCTTTACTTTTTAGTCAGCCCAGTTTGTTGGATTTTATTTCAGCCCATCAACATCCTTGGTGCAGAGTTGTTAGAATGTCTTTACTGGAGAAAAGGAGCCCTGCTTTACATGTATTGTCATACAGCAAAAGAAAAGAGTGAATGGCTACAAGAAAACATTGCCTTATTTGAAAAGGTAAAGGAGATGAAAAATTTCTATGAGTACGTGATTACAGTTTTAGAGTTTGACTCTTTGCTTTTAAAATAAAGCTGCTTTTTTTTTTTTTTCCTTTTAAATAGGGTATTGGGTAATTCATAGTGAGAATTATTTCTGATTATTATTAAATTAATCAGAACTTATCTAAAAGGTTTTATTTTCCTCATTTTTGAACTGCACTCAGTGTCTTAATGAAGGAATTCACTACTTGATGAAGATGCTTCACATTAGATGCCCTCTTCAGCTAAATGAAGATGTCTCACTTCAAAATAAAGACACAGCTAGATTACTCAGTGAAGGTAAAAAAATAAAAGCAACTCCAAAACCCCATAACCTGCTCCTTTTAATAACTGCTCCACTTTATGAACTGTTTTATTGCATATTTTTGTTGTTTGACTTGATTTGTATTAAAAAAACTATAACTTTTTAGAAAGAAGAGACAGATAAGCAGGCAGCAGTGCTCTTCTGCCACCTTTTGACTCATGGATTTTAGGACGGGGTAGTACTCATTTTCTCTGTTTTTGAGTGCACTGGAGGAAAGAGAACTGAGGCAATGGGTGCTTCATGCACAGCATGTTTGTTTTATAACCATCCAATTGTCAACTGGCAAATGCTGAAATCACAAATTCACCTACAGAGGGTGTTAGGTGTTCTGATGTTTGCTTTCCTGTTAAGATCTGTAAGAACACAAATACAAACACGGAATTACTGACTGCACACAGGTATACAGTACATGCAGAACTGATAAGATTTGGCAAACTTTTGACCACTCTGTCCCCGCTTTATGTAGCTTCATGTAGCTTCAAGTTGCATTGCCATAGTACATTTACATGAGAATCCGAGAGGCAGGTGTGACTCACACAGGGTAATGCAGCAGGAGGGGATTTGTAAAGGAAAGCAGCTGCTGCTGAGGACATGATGTTCGTGTTGTATACACTCAAAACTACCTCTGGTCTGGCTGTGGGTGGAGGGAGCACCTTTGTGCTTAATTTCATCTGGAAGTGGCATTGATCCAGTTCAGCTCCACCATGCAAATCCAAGTTCAGTAACTGATGTGTTGATTGTTTTAGCAGAGCTGGTTTTTTGTTTTTGTTTTTTTTTTCTTTTCACTGAATGTGGACACTTGTGGCTTTCTGTTCAAATATTAAAGCTGCTGGTGGTTAACCTGAGTTAAGATGATGCTCAAACAGCATCTTCTGTTAGGCTTAAATTGTGGGAGGCATAGAAGTATTCTGAAAGAAATAGGCATACTCATGCCTATGCTTAATAGATTGTAAATAAATACTGAAATTCTGTAAGATAAATAGGGAAGCACAATTATCAGAATAATATCAACATACCAATCTTAAAGATTTTAGCATTATGGAGCAGCAAAATAGATAGAGGAATGAGCAAGACCATGGTCCAGGTTCTCATTCAGGCAGTGTCAGTCATCTCATGGCTAAAATCTGTTTTGTTGGGGTAGCTCTGTAATAGAATTCTACTGCCTTTTTGTAATCTTTTCCCAGGGTTACTGAAAAAAAATTATTTGAAGTTGACAAGCTGTGTACATGCTTATTACAGCTCAAAGTTTTAAATTAAATTATTTTTGCAGGTATATTTAGTGACACTCACTTACTGGCAATGATGTACAGTGGAGAAATGTGCTACTGGGGACTGCAACACTCTGGAGAAGGGAAGCAGAAAAGCCTTGAGCCAACAGATTCCATCTCTAGCAGTGACCCAGGGTGCAGATCGCAGAGTGTGTCTCCGGATTTCCGAGAAACGGGCAAAAACATGTTAATGAAGTATGTAGCTATATGTGAGGGACCTTTAAACGGCCAAGGGTGGAATACAACAACTGCAAAACAAATGTTGTGTTACTTTATGAAATCTCACAGCTAAAGATCCACAGCTTTTACTGTTGCTTGAAGAAACCTCGTGTCCCAAGAGCACGTTTAGGGAGGTGGTCTCTTCTTTGGTCTTACTATCAAAATGTATAGTTTTCTTGCATTAAAAACGTGCGTTCAAAGAGCTTCCGGAATACAGGTCCAAAGTCTAATCAAGTGTTTCGAAACGAACAAACCAACCAGACTGTTTAATAACCTCGCAGGCGGTTCTGACC
>NW_010401458.1:0-323 GCF_000710305.1 Buceros rhinoceros silvestris
CGAGACCGCGGGCGGTCCGTCAGCGCGGAGACTGCCCGGTGCTCGGGAAGCACCGCTGCCCGGTCCCGAAATGATCTTCGCAGCTGGGCTTCTGGCTCTGAGGGGAGCCGGGTCAGACAGCACGTGCCGCAGCAGAGAGCGCAGAACTGTCTGAGGTGGATTTTGCAGGTGTGATGTAAGAAATACACTGATCTGCGAAGATAGTTCAGCAGCAGGGGTGCGTGTTCCTGCTTTGTGTCCGAACTCACTCAGTGAGGAGGATGGGAAGAGGCCTTCAGTTGTTGACGGAAAGTTGTGTGAGGAGTAAAGCGGAGCCAGCGTGC
>NW_010401458.1:529-875 GCF_000710305.1 Buceros rhinoceros silvestris
ATCCAGAGTGGCCTGTCGTGAGAGAAGGAGGGGGAAACGGAGAGAAGGCTCTTCCTTTAAATGCTTGATGTGCGATGATGGGGAGAGTCCAGTGCCAGAGCCCGCACTGTGCCATGCCGAGGAGAGCAGAGGTGAGCCCCTGAACGTGGGGAACAAGACTCAGAAGATAAAATACAAGAAGGTCCTGGCCAGTGGCAACACTGTAGTTGGAGTGCTGAGGCAAGTCCCTGGAGGAACAAAAAGTTCATGGCAGACATTCATTTTTGTGAGCCATTTCTCTGCCGCAGCCACAGTGAGTTTGTTAAGCAGTGTTGGAGCCAGTGCAGGTGCTAAACAAACTTCTGGA
>NW_010401459.1:0-947 GCF_000710305.1 Buceros rhinoceros silvestris
GCTGTCTTTTGAGCGAGTTTCCTGGGTAGGGTCTTGAACTGATGGGGAAATAAATACGAATGCTGTAACTCAGATTTGAAGTCCCAGTGCCTGTGGCCTGAACTTACTTCCTGTGGGACAAGCTGCATCCACGCAGTCCACAGCTGAAATGCAGGACACAAGTTCTCTGACTTCCCTGTGGGCATAGGGAAGCTTGCAGGGGAGGTTCACTATTTTTGTGCCTTACCTATGAGTATATAAACGTGCATTTTTCCCCTTAAAAAATAAGCAGCTATTGTAATAGAACCATGGAATGGTTTGAGTTGGAAGGGACCTTAAAATATCATCTAGTCCAACCTCCTGCCATGGGCAGGGACACCTTTCACTACATCAGGTTGCTCAAACTCAATTTATGGTATTCAAACACAGCACTTCGGTTCTGCAATGTCTAGGTCATGAAAAAAACCTACCATAAAAAAGGAGTATTAACTTCCACTGAGAAAACAATGGTGAATATCACCAGACACAGAAAAATAATTTAAGGACACTAGTATTTTTTGGCCAAGAGATCACAATGGACTGTTTGCCCATGAGATTAATTCAAATAATTGCTTCAGTTGCTTTCAGTTCTTAAGTATCAATTCCTTCTAATCTCTGTATTGTCTCTACCTTTTGCTTCTTACGGTACAGATAGGCACCTGACATGTATAAAGCTGAGTGATTTATTGACTTACAGATTTTTTTAAGCTATGATGTCTCCTCTGAGGCTACTCAGACTCTTCAAGTGTCATTTATAATGGAAACTGCTATGTTTGCATTGGATGAGCTTTTTGCTTACGGGAGTGCAGAATCATCTCCCTCACCCTGCTGGCCACTGGGCCTGTTTAGCCTGGAGAAGAGGAGACTTAGGGGGGACCTTATCTCTCTCTACAACTACTTGAAATGAGGTTGTAGTGAGGTGGGGTTTG
>NW_010401460.1:0-832 GCF_000710305.1 Buceros rhinoceros silvestris
ATGACGCCTCCGTGGCTGTGCCCGTCCCCGTTGGTGTCCCCGCAGGGCAGCCGCATGGGGGTGGAGGCCGTCATGGCTCTGCTGGAGGGGACCCCCGACACCCCCGCCTGTGTCGTCAGCCTCTCGGGCAACCAGGCCGTGCGCCTGCCCCTGATGGAGTGTGTCCAGGTGGTGAGTAGCGGGGAGGGGACATAGGGATGGGACCCCCAGGAGCACCCCCGGGATCCCTGTGGGGTGTAAACAACAACAGAACAGAACTGGGGCGGTGTAAACCCAACAGAAACCAAACCGGAGCATTGTAAACCCAGCATGAACCCAACCGGGGTGGTGTAAACCCAGCATGAACCCAACCGGGGTGGTGTAAACCCAGCATGAACCCAACCGGGGTGGCGTAAACCCAGCACGAACCCAACCGGGGTGGTGTAAACCGAACACGAACCCAACCGGGGTGGTGTAAACCCAACACGAACCCAAGCGGGGTGGTGTAAACCCAGCATGAACCCAACCGGGGTGGTGTAAACCCAACTGGCTCAGGGTAAACCCAATGTAAACCCAACTGGCGTGGTGTAAACCCAACACAAGCCTAACCAGGGCAGTGTAAATTCAAAGTAAACCCAACCGGGGCAGTGTAAACCCAATGTAAACCCAACCAGTAGAGTGCAAACCCAACGGGGGGGTGTAAACCCAAGGAGGGGGGTGTAAACCCAACAAGGGGGTGTAAACCCAGTGGGGGAGTGTAAACCTGCCCCCCCTTTGCTCCCTGCAGACCAAAGACGTGACAACGGCCATGAACGAGGGACGCTTCGATGACGCCCTGAAGCTGCGGGGCCGG
>NW_010401461.1:0-3480 GCF_000710305.1 Buceros rhinoceros silvestris
CCGCCCTGTTTGGGGGAGAGGCATCGCCTTGGCTGTTCCGCCCTCCGGCAAGCGAGAGTCAGGCTAACAGATACTGAACACGCCTGAAAATCGCCCAGTGCTCAGGCCGCGCCCTGGGGTTCCTCATCAGCTTGAGAAGTGCTGCCCTTACCTGAAGTTTCATCGCGATTGTAACTGCAAGTTCCGCTTGAATGGACCACGAAGAAAGCTCTTGAAGTTTCCTATTAAGGCTTGTTAAGGGCAGCAAGAGGCTTTTTCAAATTGCAGCTTCTAAGAAAAAAACATCTGGCAGACAGATGTGCTGCTTCAGAGCTGTTTAGTGCCCAGGTACAATAGCTCTTGAATAGGGCCTCTAGGTGCTACCATAATGTAAATGTTTATTACTAGTACTGCTAATAAATGTGAACCAGAATTGCTCTGCTGTCTCAGAGAGGGTCAAGTCTTTTCTGTCGCGCTATAGACATACATTTGCTGTTTCACTCCTTACGGAGGGATAATTTGGGCTGGTTCGATGTGGCAGTGGCATCACACCATTCACACTGATTTTAAACTTTGGAAAACCCTTTTTTTTCAGGTTGGTGGGACAAAGACAATAAAAACAAAGTGCTTGCACCTAGCACTGAATTTGATTCTGCTGTAGCAGACTGGATGTGTATTTTCTGTTTGTGAAGATCCACATGATCCAGGACCAATTTCACAATGAACTGAGACAACTCATGGTTAATCCTTTCTGCAGCTGTTTTTTCCCACATTTCAGACCTACCAACTACCAAAGAAAAGACAGAAAGGGTGACCCAGAGAGAAGAGATTAGGACGGCCCTTTTTACAGCCTCTCTTATTAGCTGGCACATGTTATTAGCTGCCACCATCACATGAAGAGGAATGTGTAATAAAGGGTCCTATTGTGCAGAGCAGCACAGAAGAGAGGGGGGGAAAAAAAGAGGTAACTGGGTAGAACTGGCTGTTTGTGCAGCTGCTCAGAAAGCAATTCAGATTAATTTTTAGATGAGGTGTCAGATAGGGTCTTTGTGTGTTTATATTAGCCTCTGCAGAGAGAGGAGAGCACAGCTGACTAAGGCTGCAATTTTGGGATTTATCCATGTGATTTAGGGTTTGAAGTCACTTTAGAAAGTGGGAATTGAGCTTCCAAGACAGTTAGGGTGACGTTTTCAAAGGCATCTAGGTCAAGCACATTTATGTTATCAGCACCTGCCTTTGGTGCATGGGTAAGGTTATGTTAGTTTCTGATGTGTTGTTGCTGAGAGTACACGTATACAAATCAGCAAAGCCATTTTGCTTCACTTAAAACTTTTTAGAATGCAGCAGAGAGAAAACTCCAGCAGTAAGTAAACAACTTCCAGACAACACTGGAAATGGTCTCAAAGTCTTGCATGTATTAGAGAGCTAATGGTTTTCCACCATAACGTTTTGGTAGCGAGGAAAAATTCTCATCTCCAGATGATTCTTTGTGGACAGATCCTCCTTCCTTCAAAAGCCAAAAGCAATTGCAGGCTATCAATAATATTTCAATAAAACTGTTCTCCCCTCTAGAAATGTCTATGGGAATGCAAACCTTGCGACACAGGGATTGCTGTATCAAGACATGGGGTGCCTGTTGCCTCCTCAGAGGACTTAACTTCCAAGTTAGAGGCTCACAGGTTTTTCTGGAAGCAGCAGTAAAATGCAGTGCCAGTCACTTTTCAGGTAATACTTCAGCACTTGCAAATCACTGAGCCTTTTGGAGAACAGCATTTTAATTTTGCATTATATTTCATTTAATATGGCTTGTAACATTTTGCTGTAAGAAACAACTGCAAAAAAATCTTTCATAAGATTTTGTGGCTCAGCACTGGCACTTTCTTTAATGTGCTGCAAATAATGTTTCCAAACTTTGGAAAACGTACCCTGGAGCACTCAGATCATGTTGTGTGTGAAAATAATGCCGTGGTTAGAAGTACAACCACATGTCGAGGCTTGTCCTGAGAATGAATGCTCTGCCTGTTTGTCGTGTGTCGTGTGATGTTTATTGTGTGTGTGCATCTTTCTAGCGGGCTCAGGGAGAGACCTGCATTGCATCCTCTGCTTATTTATACTGGTTTGACTGGGGGCAAGGCACAGAATACAAGAACTAGAAGGAAGAAATACCTATTTTTGTGTGCTGAATCCTGTTAATAATTAAGGAGAAAATCGATGTTTTAAGCTTGTTTAAGAAGCTCTGTGAGGGTCAAAGCCTAACTGGTGAAGTAAATGAGGAAGGTTTGGATGCAGTGAGGCTGTCCTCTGGGAAAGTTCTGGTAGGGCTGTGTAAAAGGACTAAGCGGAAACGGGACATTTGGAGCATTGATGGGGTGCAGTGGAGCGCTGCTCTTTCTCAGGACTCTGTTTCACTTAAAAGTGGCTCCTGAGGAGGGGTCAGCACTCAGTTCAGTCTTTCAGAAAACCTGTTCTGCAATCAAGAGGAGAAGGTCATGCAAAACATGTTGCTTGGATCATGCCCACAGATTGTCAAGAACTACAGCTCTGATTTATCTGTGTGCTCAAAGTCCTTCCCAGAGGGGATGAGCATCACTATTTGCATTTTATAGATGGAGAAACAGAAGCAGAGAAGGGTTAAATGACTTGCCTGCGGAACCCACCTGACTGACAGCACTTCTAGGATTAATTAAATTGCCTCTAAGTGTCAGCGCAGGCTGTGGCCAGGCACAGAGGAGGCAGGGAGGCAGACAGCTCAGTGGAGAAGGTATTTTCCTGACCAGTGAACATGAACTCAGTGACACCTTAAGCAGCCCCGTTCTCCCTGTGTACCTTCATCAAAGTCAGTGGAAGTTCCCAAGGGATGAATTTGACCTGCCTCATTTACGCAGGGATGTCTAAAGAAAACACAAGGAGCAGCAGCCTGCCTCCCCGAGCCCCCCGGGAAAACACACCGCAGTGCTCTGAGGTTTGAGTCACAGTACGTGAAACCAGAAGTAGGGTTTCATTTCTGCCGTTTGAATCTTAAGGTGCAGCTGCAGATGTCTTTGATGTTGGCTTGCTTGTTCTGCCTGGTTGCTCTGATCACATTCTGTGGAGCAACAGTAACACCTAGTGGCTAAACGGGCCTGTCCACTGCCTCCTTTCTCCCGTCCCTTCGAGCAGTAGGAGCTGGAGGGGACATGGGGTGATTGACAGTTTTGACTTGCAAGGCCAACACTTGGGATCTCCAGGGATTTGCCATTTTCCTTTCAACCCCCCACCACTTTCTGTTTTCTGTTAAAAGTGGTAGATGAAATACGAAACTCTTCCTCCCACCTCCCAACCCCCTTCACTTTTCTGGCTCGTGGAGGAGGTTGTTCCAGTCCATCTTGATCTGTAGGTGGGTGGGCTGTGAGTGGCAGAGCCTACTACTTCCAGCTTGGAGCACTCAGATTTCTGTGAGGAGTCCAGGCTTTTTTTTTCCCCTTTTTTTTTTTTTTTTTTTTTTTTTTTTTTTTTTTCTTT
>NW_010401461.1:3554-12626 GCF_000710305.1 Buceros rhinoceros silvestris
TTCCCCTTTTTTTTTCTTTTTTTTTTTCTTTTTTTTTTTTGCCTGAAAAGGATCAAGCAGATCATCTGGTGGAGGTTGGTGACCTCAGTGCATTTGATAATGTGGTGTTAACTTGCCTGCATTAAGGCAGACCAAACTGATCTGTTCCAAGAAGTACCATTTCTTAAGATGTGGTATGCAGGATTATTTGCCATGATCTGCTGGGACTGCTAATTCATCAGAGAGGGACCCCCTAGAAAATTAGCATCGGAGGGGAAAGACCCCACAGATGTTTATTGTGTTAGCAGGAGAGCCCTTCAGAGGGTCTTCTTGCCCCCTCACAGAGGCAAGTTTCAGTTTTTCCATGGAAAAATACATTAAACCAAAGCATTTCTGCCAAAGCCCAGATCATTTGTATTTGTAAATACAGCCTCAGCTCTTTGTGGGAATTACTGTGCTGAGCCATTATGATCTCTTCATGTTCACGCTGTCTAATCTTAGGCCTCAAGTTTAGATATTCTAAATCACCCGTTGGAAGCATCTGTTTAGAAGAGTTGTCCCTGCCTGTTGGCGAGCCTGGGCTCTGAATCTGTGCTGTGGATACATGCTCTTTTACATGGGACACGATCTCGTATCCCCACCCGCTCAAAGAAGCACTGCCTCCATCATGTCCCCAGCCCTCTGTCTAGCTCCCTCCCAGCTACCTGTTTAGAGGGAACTGATTCCATTGAAAACTAGTCTGATGTCTCTGGAAAAAAAAACACAAAAAAATCCCAACCACAAACTCCCTGAAGCTGTTCAGTGCAGAACTGCACAAAACCCCTGGTGCTAATAGGAAGAAAGTACTGAGGACCAGTGAGGACATGGGACAGGCCATTTCCTTTGGCTGCTGCACAGATGTACACTGAAATAAAGCGTGCCTGTAGTCATACCGTTAGCCAGAGCTCTGAAATTTGAGGTTCTCTGTACCTGATTGTGAGGGCAGTCAAAGAAAAATACAGCCCAATAGTGAGAAATGGGAAATACTGTGCTAGGATGTGCCTGTACTCTTAGAATAGGGCACGGCCAGGTGAAAACCCTTTCTTTATGCTTGGTAAAACTGGTTTTATAGGTGGTTTTATAGACTAGAAGGTACTGAAACAAGACAGTCAAAGGACAATTGTTATTTGTGGTTCACAAGTGCTCATGGAACCTTTTCTATTAGACCCGTATGCTTTTTGTTTTGACTATAAAATTTCAAAGTAAGTTGGGTTTCTTACTGTCAGCTGTGGTGTCTGCCACCACTGTGGGTCTGGAAAGAGCCCGCGTTTATTAACATCCTCTGATCTGTTTATTCACTGCAGGCCAGACCTCATGACATCATGGAAAGCAGGCGAAAAAGTGTGTCCTGTCATAGAGGGGCTGCCATGTGGTCCTACAGGAGAGAAGATCCTCCCGACAGGAAGGTTGTGTTTTCTCCTTTTCATCCTCTGATTTGACTTATGTGTTACTTTGGAGTTTATGGCCGAACACGGGAGTTCCTTGACCCTGCAGCCCTTCCAGGCTCTGTGTTCTGTGCTAACATCCTGGCCGGATCCGCTGGCTTTTCAGATGTCTCACATTCATTTTCATTTGAGGCTCAATTACCTCTTGGCAGTATGCCATTAGAGACAGGAGATTCAGACCAGTAATTAGGGTGCTTTGAGGAGTCCGGAACAAGATCTCGAATTCTTGTGCCTTAGTATCTGGATGCAATGATGAATGCTTAACTCTACGCCCTCAGCTTCTCCATCTGTAGCCTTGACATTTTGCCTCCATTCCCTTTAAAACCTGGGAAGAGTTAGCCCGTTAGTTCCCAAGGCTTCGCTCACTTCCAAACTCCTCATTTGCAAGGTCCTTCTTAATATCTTGTGGCTTCAAATTCTCATATGTGTGAGGCTGGTACTTTGATGGAACGTGGCCTGCCATGTTCAACAGCCACTGTGGACCTGCTGCTGTTGAAGACCCTGCAATCTGCTGGCAGGGGCAGAGTTGGAAGCAGCATGTCATTCTGTGTATTTTAAATGCCGTGAGGAGTGTCTTGGAAAGATAAAAGTGAAGGTAGACAGAGTCCTACTAAAGAGTTCATATTTAATACAGGTTGTGAACCATATAGTATGAAGTAGTTTGGGTTTTTTATTGTTCTTCAATAATTTGAAAACTTAAGTCTTCTACTTTTGGCTTGACTAGTGATGTTGTCTTGAGCTGGGTTATAAAAATACTATGCTTCACCTAAGCACAGATTGTTAGAGTTTTCATCTTAATTAGCAAGTTCCAGATTTAGATGGATTAATACAATCACCCTTTCTTTCTTTTGCCATAGAAGTTCAGAAGTATAATCTGTCACTTGTGAGAACATAAAGAATTGGACTGGAAGCATTCCAAACTCTTTACTGTAAGTGTTCAAAGATTTAATGGAGTCCTCAGTCATAAAATCTTTAATTTGAACTAGACCTTTATATTCTCCATTCTTAAATTCACTGGTTTTATATCCAGGGGATTTCCTGTTATCCAAGTATGTTCCGAGGCCCTTTATTTCCCTCTGTGTGTGTGTTTTTTAATTCAAATCAAATGTAAATGTCAGTGGATGATTGCACTTAACCTCCTTACGTTCATATTTCTTATTTAATTGCATTATATTTTAAGGTTTAAGGCCATATATTTACTGCTGTTAATAGCACACCGTATTTTAATGAAACTGTTATCTTCTGCAAATATATACAGAACAACGGAGATGGATTATACCGGATCTTTTGAAGAAACTGTATCTCAAAGCCATTTAAAGTGAATAAACAAAGTGGAGAGTTTCAGTAAATGTAGTTCTTTACCTAGCACAGCTTCAAAACTGAGGAAATGAATGGCTGGGTTATCAGGACTGTTTGCTCTCCTCTTCCCCAGCCAGAGACTGCCCCTCAGTAGTCTCTCGCTGTAACCGCAGTGTGCTAGGGCTGTGAGGCTGCTCAGAGATGCTCCAGAATTGCAGCACTGCCCGTTCCAAAGTCCACTCACCTCGTCTGCAAGCTGGCCAGACTCCCTCTCTGCCTGACCTACAGCTCAGCTCTGTAAATCTATTGTCAGTCAGCTCAGGGAAGGCTCAGAGTGTGGAAAATAATCATCTAATTTTCTTGAAACATCTAAAAAAAGAGGCAAGTATTACCTAGGGATCATGTACAGAAAATCTGGGACAAACCTACCGTGCTCCTCTAGAAAGGCAGCCAGCTGCACACCCGCTTTCACTGTGACATGGCGCATCACCCTGCAGTCGGGGCACTGCACCGGGTTTTTTCACAACAATCCCAGAGTTAAATACTCAAGATGTGAATTGAGCCGAAAAATGCTTTGCTGTGAGCCACATCTTCCTAGGGACATGGCGAGGCCGATAGTCCTGTCCTAGTGTCCCATCACATGCCCAAAATTTCCTTAGTCTGGTCAAAAGCTTTTATTTCTTTTTTTGGGCAACAATCAGTTTAAACGTTTCACAGTATCTTACAGACTTTATCACTGCCCTTCTGCCAAAAAAAGAGCAATTTATCTCTCTCTTTAGATTACGTCTCGTCTTGCCTCTTTTATTTTTTTCTCTTTGTTCATTATTTTTACTATTTATACCACATTATTTTTATTCCATTCCTATTATCCTTACAATAGCCACGAGGCACTCGTATAACAAAGCACTAAACCCTGAGCGATTGCCCGATGGCTCCAGTAGGTCAGGGAGTTCAACCAGACTCTTTCTGGGTATAGACTGACAGCCCGGGTATCCTCCTGCCTGAGGCCCAGGGGCACGAGGGGCTGTGAGCCAGTGTGATCCCAGAGGATTATTTGGGGATTGGTGTTGCATCCCTAGAGAGACTGATCTCCCTTAGGCAGAACAGAAAACAGAGCGTTGAAGAGTGTTTCTTGTGGTGAGCGATGTGTGTTCGGTGCAAGGAGCTGGACATTTGCAAAGTACAATTTAGTAGTTCCCGATTGGGTTGTTTAGAAATGGAAGTGAGGAAGGGAGGGACATCTGTGTGCAACCAGGTCAAGAGGGTCTCAGACTAAGCTTGTTTGACAAAACCAGCCGGAGGCCCTGGAAGAGGGGTGGATTTCGGATACTGCGGTGTGGTATCCACTGGTGACACTAGACTGTACTGAGAACACCTAAGCTAGCATTAGCGTCCATGTGCATGGCCAAGAAATACTTGGATTCAGTCGCTTGCAGTGACTTTAGCCTTTAATGCCTGCAGCAATTCTTTCACATTCAGCACCTGAGCTGCCTTGTTATTGCTTCCACGGAGCACCTGGTAAGATTCAAGAGAGGAGATTAGGTAGAGAGCCGGCTAAAGAGCAAAGTGCCACTTGGCTTTGCTTACGTGATTGCTCCCCTTCAAATGAATAGAGCAAAATGTTCCTAAAAGGTAAATTGATAAATCTGGAGAATACTCTAACTAATCCCCAGAGCTCTCAGCCTAACAGCTGTGGAAAAGAGACCCAACAACCGAACAGAATGTTGAGTTGAGTTATGGTAAGAACAGAGTGTATATCAAAAAGGTGTTTCTGTTATTCCATGACACAGTGGTGAGTTCTTGTTCAGCGTGCTCTTCTCAGTACTGCTCGCTCTGCCTGAGAAGGGTATGATTAAGGGGATAAAGCTGGGAAAATGGGAATAATACTGCGCCTTTCAGCTCTGAGTTATAAAGCAAGACTGAAGAGCTTTGGTATTAACTTGTTTAAAAAGAAATCTTGCTGCACTTCAGTCAATGATTTTAAAATAATGAAGAGGATTAATCACATTGAAACAGAGTCTATGAAAACAAGGAGACTTAATTTGAAAAATAGGGTCTTGGAAAAAGAATGAAGACAGAGAAGGAGAGGCTCAAGTGAATACTTCAGTAAATATGTGATGTCAGTTATCAGTGGGGTCCTGCGGATCTAGATGCACAGTGCTTTAGAGCAGGGTAAGGTGAAGACAGAACGGTAAGAAAGGCACGGGTCTGGCAGCTGAGTTGTGGCTGTTTACCAGTAACACCCAGAGATGGTGAAAGCCATGCTGGAGCAGGCGCTGGGAAGCACCTGCAGCAAGGAGGACACAGGAGGTCCTGCAGCCTCAGTGGTAAGGTCCCACACAGGCAAAGATGGGGCAGGAAGGCAGTGCCTGGCAAGGCGTTTGCAGCGTGAGGACAGCTGGCTGGTGGGAAGGAGGCTGTGGAGCAAGGTAGGGGAGAGAAGAAGGAGAAAGCAGGTGGCTGCTATTAATCCACCTTAACTGCAGACACCTTGGGTGAAAATACTGGAGGAAATTTCAGATCTTAGCTGGGCAGAATCATGCCGCAGAGATGGTGGTTGCTGTACAATGGCTGCACTGCAGCGAGTTTCAGCTTGCAGTGCACAAACTTTTGAAGGACCACAGCCAACTTCTTGGCGTGCTGTGCAAACCAGCTAAGAAAAGCAGACTCTTGTGGTTAGGCCTCATTGTCATGGCCCACAGGGAAGGGTCCTTGGAGATTTGGAAAAAAATCAGTTAAAGCTGGCAAAATATGGATGGAACATAGGGGTTTTCTGTGTGGAGGAAAGGGGACTGCAGTGTTCGCACTTGAATCCCACCCACTTCTTCTGTTCCTTGGCTCTGTAGGGTGAGCGATGCAACCCATGGGGTGTGCAGGAGCTGGGAAGAGGGTGCTTATTTCCATAAATCCTTTCTTACCTGTTTTGTGTGCAGGAAGGGAACTCAGACTCCCATGATGAGTGGTTGCTCAAGCCACGCAACCCGGACCCAGGGGGAAATTGAGAGGAGCAGGGGGATTTCAGGGCCAGAGTCCAAACCTGGGACATCCTTTGGGCGTGAAAGTCCTTGCTTCTCCGAGATTCAGAGAGAGTCTGAGACTCAGGACAGGTTTTCAAACCAGCTCAGCATTGGGATGCCACTGAGTGTGGAGATCCTGCAGTCAGTGACCACTGAAAATTGCAGCCTGGTGTCTGGTAGCTCCTTCCACTGCTGAACTACTTTGTTGTTCTGTAGAACTTCAAGACTCTCTGTGTTCTGGGGAGTTTGTAAGCTCAGTGTTTATGTCCTCTACAGCATCAAGCAAGCAGGCAGCCCTCAGAAACGGAATAATGTTTAACGAATGGTTAATGAACAGGAACATAGTTTGAGGATACGGACACCGAGTGGGACCTCCCGATGTTTTCTTTAGTGACCTCAGGGGTGGAAGGGGGAACATGCTTATTAAATCTGTAGATGAGGCAAAGCTGGAGCCGAATGCAAGAACACTGGAAGGCAGGATTAAAATTTCAAGTGATCTTGACAAATTGGTGGTATGATCTGAAGAGAATAAGATGAAACTCATTAAGGACAACTGCAGGGCTTTGGCAGGAATAACTTTATCCAGCAAATACAGGATGGGGGAAAGTCAGGCTAGTGGTTCTGCAGAAAAGGTAGAGGATCCCAAACCAAACATGGGTTGGCAGTGATGTATAGATGTCAGAAAGGCGAATCCTCAGCAGGGCAGAGGTACCGCACAGAGGTAGGGGTTACGGACACTGTACTATGAGGTAGATGTAGAGCAGCTGGAAAGCCCAGGGGAGGATACCAAAAAAGATCAGAACTACGTAACGACCTACAGGGAAGTTCTGACTAAACTTTGAATGTTCCTTGTATCATCTGTGTTTCCCCCCACTTCATTTACTGGCTGGCCTATGTGTGGTGTGTGTGTGTGTGTGTGTATGAAGAAATGACCAGATGTTTTCATGGAACATGAACATGAACATGTTTTCCTGATGTCTCAGGTAGGCCCCAATGGTCCAGGAAGCTGAAGACCACTCCAGACCCTGTGAAACTCCACGTGTCCACACATAGCTGAGGGATTAATCTTCAGCATGGCATTGTGAGGCTGTCCCTTGCGTGGAAGGGGAGCAGTGTCTGGGAGGAAGGTTCTCCAGGAGCTGCTTTTTCATGATGGCAAAGTCAATAGGGTTGGTAAATTGAAAACCTGGCCCGTGCCTCTTTACCCTCTCCCCCTGTGCTTCCCTGCGTGGTGGCTTTCCAGTGCGCACCCTGCCTCTCCCATCCTGAACGGAACTGGTGGAATACATCCAAGTGATTTATTTAGCCCTGATTGCCTGGGCAAATCTTTAATTAACATGCTTTTGCACAGGCATAAAAAGCGCAGCTTTATATTTTGCAATAAATGATGTCTGGTTTATAAGAACAGGCTGTTCAGATTTCAAGAGTTTTCTTCTCAGAGCTGGTCTCTCTGATAAATTGAACCGATTGTGTTTTCCTTGGCTGTCTTTGTTACCTCCATCATTGTGTTTCCAATTTATCAACATAGTTTTGAGAAATTGTTAGAATATGTTGCACTCGTAAGCACCGTGGGGAGAAAAAATATTCATTTATTACTGCTATTGTGTTTGATTATGTTCTGCATATCCAAAGGACTAGAATGAAATGTCATCTTCAATTCTCTCCTTACAGTAGACAATATCACCCTTTCTTCTCTTGTTCCAAAAACAGCTTGGAAGTTAATTCTTCATGTTCATTTTAAATCAGCCATACAGAGTAGAAGCAAGTGTGCATTAGGGACAGGGCAGAACTAATGGGAGCCTGGAGATCTGAGCTCTGTTTCTGGCTCTGTCTTTAGCTCTTTGCAGTCTTGAGTGGAGTCATTTGACCTCTGGTCTCCAGTCTCTCAGTTCGTGAAATGGGAAGAACATTAGCTTCCTACAGATGTCTCTAATAATTTTCCAGAATCATGTCTTGTCTAATTACCTGTGTTTAATATCTCCTAAGGTCTTGCAAAGTCAGTGAAGGCTGAAGCAGCAAATTCTGCCTGCAACTGAAAATAAAACACGCTTGGACAGTGAAGTCTTGAGGATTGTGAAGAGCTGCTGAAGGTGCTAACCCAAGCCAGAAACCCCAGGGAGGCTGCACTGAGCTGCAGCGCAGCCTGCACCGCTGCCTCCTTGTGACCTGCTCCAGTGATTAATGACAGTGGCTGTTTAAAAACCTGGTGCCTCATCTGCAGTCTAAACTTGTCTGGTTGCAGGCTCCAGCCAGGGGTTATTTATCTCTGGGTGCCGGCTCTGGCCATGGGCACTGTTGGGGAAAGGGTAGATGCTCACCCATGGGTGGAGAGTGAGTGTGGCCATTTTCCCTGATATCTTGCAGGGACTGTTTTCCAGCTGGGGCATCTTGCAGGGTTTGTATTGCCCCCGAGGGGAAGAGGTCTCAGCCTTTGCAGAGCCCCTCAGATAAGCCCTGGGCCCTGTAAGAGAGCCCAGTAAGAGACCTGTTCTCGTGGTAAGCCAGACCTGTTCTTGTGGTAAGCCAGGGCTGTCTCTGGATGGCCACGCAAACAGCAAAGGTGCAGAGAGGGGTATGGTAGGATCTCAGGGTAAAAAACTTAGAAAGGCAGTTGTGTCATCTTGAAAATTAAATCCCTCCTTGTGGCGTTTGGCTCAGACAAATTGCTTGTCCAGTTAGTGAGCTGCAACAGCCCAGGTTCCTCTGAAGCTGGAAGGGGGCCCCAAGTCCAGCAGACGGGGTCTGTGACAGTCGCCAAATGGGGGATGTAAGAGGATTTTGAACGCTAACTCCACCGTGGTATGGAGAGGGAGCCTTGCTGCTGGCCTCCTTCTTGGGGCACTGTCTTTGTGAAACACCCACCTCCTCCAGCACTGCAACCGTGTTCCTCTGGCCTGGGGCAGACTGCGCAGTTCTCCAAGCTCAGGATGGTGGCAAAGTGGGTGCTTACGTCTGATGCCAAATGAGCAGGATGCAGAAGCAGAGATTACTTTTTCACTGGTTACCTTGTGAATGAAGCATTCTAAAAATTCTTATTTCCTACTTTTTCTGTGTGACTTCTGCAGCAGGCCCCAGCTTTTGGGTGTTGGGGCTGCGCTGCTGAGGCGCAGTGGGGTCCCCTCGAGCTGTCTCTCGGCTGACCAGTGCCCCGTGTCGTGGATGATTTGGGGCTTGGGCTCCCCGGGTGTGCCTGTGCCCAGAGCTGAGGCGGCGCTTGCCGCGGTGATGCCGCCCGCTCTGCCCAGGAGGAGCCGGGGCTCGGCCCGGAGCCCCCGGTGTGCCCGGCCGCCTTC
>NW_010401462.1:0-361 GCF_000710305.1 Buceros rhinoceros silvestris
CGTTGGATGGATGTCCCCGTCCTGCACCGGCGCTGAACCCCTCGTGGCTCAGGAAGGCGCGAAGCGGTGAGGAGGGGCACAGAAACACCCCGGCCGTGAGCCGCTCACCATCGTGCAGGCACCACGGCGGTGCCCCGCTTCTTAAAAAGCGGCCGGTGTAGGAGCAGCCCCGGTCTCCTCCACACTCATCACGAGAGTTCCCAGGACTGGTTTTCCTCCAGATCCCACAGATACCGTCAAACGCCATCCGAACCCCGGGGACAGGCCAGCCTGCGGAGCTGGTGCCCGCCGGGGTGGCAGCGCCGGCCTGGCGCTAGGATACGGGATGGTGGCAGCAAATAGAACTTCTCCGGGAGCACTT
>NW_010401462.1:521-5342 GCF_000710305.1 Buceros rhinoceros silvestris
GTCCTTTGGGAAGTCACAACTTTTCACAACCAGGTTTTATGTGGAGTTTGAGAAGATTTCATAGCCGTTGGCCTCAGAGACGGGCTGTAGTCACTGGCTGTTGTGGAACTCACCGAGAATTTGACCACTGGCACAGACCTGCGCTGTGTTTCCTGGCATACCTTTCCCTTTCCTCCTCCTGATTTTTATGACAGATTGTCCTCCTTTGGGAAGTCACAACTTTTCACAACCAGGTTTTATGTGGAGTTTGAGAAGATTTCATAGCCGTTGGCCTCAGAGACGGGCTGTAGTCACTGGCTGTTGTGGAACTCACCGAGAATTTGACCACTGGCACAGACCTGCGCTGTGTTTCCTGGCATACCTTTCCCTTTCCTCCTCCTGATTTTTATGACAGATTGTCCTCCTGCCAGGAGATTCCTTCAGGCTCTGTGAATGAAGTAGTATTTGTGGGGAAGGGGGGAAAAGTGATTTATTTCAACTTATGTCAGCCGTTAAACATTTTTACCCAAGCGTGTGCGCATGCAATACAAACAAGGATTAGATAATGCTGAGGTATATATAACTCCTTTTGCCGCTAAACTCTCTGTTGCACAACGGGCAAGAAATGGAGGTTTGAGGTGATGTGTACGCCTTGCACGGTTAAAAACCTATCTACGAAGCAGGAAATTCTTTCACTGAACTTTTGTTGCAACAGCGCACACACCCACTCACAGACATAAGAAACCAAAATTCAGGGTAGTTGAGGGCAGCAATGGGAAGGCACGGGCATTTTTAAACCTGAGCTGACCTTGTAAACCCTCCTCCTTAGTACTGACTTTAGTGGTATGCAAGAACAGTCTTGCACAGTTTCTCCTTTTTCTCAGTACTGCCAGCAAGACCAAAGCACACACTGGATTTACCACCTTTTAAGTTGTTTTTCCTTTAGTTCTGCTCTACACACATGACAAACATGTTTGAGTGACTGACTTTTAAGTAAGTGTGGAAAGTCCATGAGTATCTCACTTTCTCTTGGGTGTGAGGCCCCAACATGAGCATTGTGGGACAGCTGGTGTCCACCTAATATATGCCTGTCCCTCAATCTGTGGGAGGAGAGAGAATGGCCATGTAGGCTGTGTCTCAGGATCTTTCCTTTTGCAGGATCTCGCTCGGGTACAGCGTTCCCCGAAGGAATATATTCGGTGACCATGATGTAGCATGGTGGGCTCCCCTCCAGGCTTGGATCACTCTGCCAGCACCCTTTTAAAACAAGCAGTTATGGAGAAGCAGTGTCCTGCAAGAGCATGGAATCAAAACTGCAGCTCAATGTGTACCCAGGGCTTTACTCCAGCCCTCATCTACCGGAGTGGAAAGGCTGAAGTGATGGCAAGGATCTAAGCATATGCAGGAGCATTGTGGTGGGGCTGTGCCACCTCCACATGCCGTGACTCACCTGTGTATTGTCAAGTGGGGAGGCATCTGGAGTCCCTGTTGAGCCAAGCTGAGGCTCCAGCAGCTACTGGCTTCTTCAGCTCTGCTTCTCTTTGGCATCTACCATCAGAATGGTGCCTAGATAGTTGATCTCTTGCCTCATCCTTCCTAAAGCCCTCTGTGAGAGCTGAGTAGCAAGACTGAAGAAAGTAAAGTGGTGGCCAAAGAGGTCTCATATTAAACGAGTAAGTCAGAATACTAGTCACAGTCATAAGTCATCACAGCTGTTGGCCGAATGACTATGAAATCCAGCATGGTCTGTATTTGAGCAGAATTAAATGTTTTGAATCGGCTCATCACTGTCATCTTTGACTAAATAAGGTAGATCAGCTACAGGGCCAACTTCTCTTCACGTGCTCCTCAACAGAAACTGTACCGGGATCTCTTTTGATATCTGAGCAGGTTTGTGTAATCGCCATATTACTAAAAAAAAAAAAAAAAATTGTCTGTATAGTCATACGATAAAATCATAAAGTACCATCCCTGAAAATCTTGTTTCTACTCATCAGTTCTACTCTACCCCTTTGAGCTGGACAAAGGGGTGTCCAATACGAGTAACTCAAATAAGATGAAAGCAAACGTAGTAAGTAGTAGGTTAGTATTACGCAGTTTGGGAATTCTCAGTCTTAAATCTGACTGCATAAAGAGTATCTTATTGATTCGGCTCTGGGTTTCAAGCAGGCTGATGTGAAATATTTAAATCTATTGCAAAATGCCGAACATCACTGCAGTAGTGACAACATGCCTATATAGCAAACAACAGCAAATTCGCCCTTCGTTCATTCAAAACCAATCATCAGTCACCACTCATTCTGAATATTGGTTAGCAATGGGAAATCCAGCAGGTTTTGGTGCCAGAAAACTGCCGTAGTGTCAATATTCTGTGTCGTGAGCACTACAACTGTAAGAAAGAAAACGCAGTGCCAATCCTCTTGGAATTTAAGCTGTTTTCAGAGACACTATTAGGAAATGAGTAGTGGTTTCACAACATCATTTTATCATTTTGTAATCAGGTTAGAGGCCAATCATACATGGTCATTGCTGCAAAGTAGATGAGGTCAGAGTTACTCCCCACTAGTAGGAGGCTACCAGTGTAGATACCTTTAACAGCCTTTTCAGAGAGGGAAACTATAGGGTATGATTAAAGTAAATTTTAAAGGAACATATCTCTTAGTTTCTGGAGTTGCATAGAAATTAAACATGCCATATCCATTAAAATCAGTGGGAACTGTGTGTCTAAATCCCATTAAACCCTGAAAAATTAATGAGGGCCTTTCTGTAGGATAGCTCTGATGATATAAGAAACATCTCGGTGCGGTTGAGGGATGGGCCGTGCTGTACCGGGTGGTATTTAACCTCAACAACAGGCAAAGCAGGCTCCGGCCGTGACTTCCCACTCTCTGTGAAAGCAGCAGACCCAAAGGTTGTGGCTGCATTTGCAACTGCAGAATTCCTGGGTTAAGCCTGTTTGGAAACTACTCAGAAATGTGACCATACCAAAAATTCACTGACCACAGGGATTGATTCTTCACCTTTATTTGTGACTCACACGAAAGCAGCAAGCGCTGAACGCGTCCAGCAGCTGCAGAATAAGGAACCTCCTATCCCTGTGATTACAGAACTGCTTTAAAAGCATGTCGAAATACAGCTGAACTCCAATGAAAGAAAACCCAAATGTGTTGGGCAAAATCATCTGTGTTTCTCTTACCTTTTTTTTTTTTAATTCAAATATGTTATTTATAAGTGAGCATGTTATTAAAAACTGAGCGTAGCACTTTACAGCCAGTAAAAGACAATAGACCAAATGTTACCATTGCCCACAGCTGGAGGGGATTGATAAAACCAGCACATTGTCTTTGCTCACAGAGTTTAAAGTCTAAATAAAGATACATGATCAAAAGAGTCAATTGGCTCAGCAAGGTGGCGGAGAAAGGGCAAAAGGTGAAAAAAACCTATATCGGTTAGTTATAAAATGCATAATTGGATAAATAAAGTGTTTTTGCTGGGTACTGTAAGCTTTAAAAAAGTTTGTTTGCATTACAGAAAAGAAGTATTTTCAAATTAGGAGAGAAAAGGGGTGATACTAACCCCCAAAATCTGCCCAGTGCATTAAAATGAGCCAGTGCTCACATGTATGTTAAACTTCACCTTTTTTACATGCTCCACGAAGCTCCATGAACCAGAAGACGAAGGTAGAGATTGTGGATGTTATGTCACTTGACTGAACAACTCACTAGCAAACTGTCTTTTACACAAATAGGTGTCTCTTTCATATTTCTCTTTTCAACCATGTTTTTTACAAAGACTAGAGCTGAGAACCCCACGAGACGTTCAAAGTCCAAGGAAGTTCTTTATGAAGAAGTCTAATGAATTTGTTTCTCTGCCTTCAGCCAAACCCTGAGAGAACAAAGTGGCAGCTTTGGTGGAAATATGAAAAGAACAAAAAAGCAAGCGAGGAAGTGGCTAAACATACCCCACAGAGAAAACTCACCAATTGCATGATAATACAGGTAAAATCGAGTAAAATCTTTGCTTTGCGTGGCTTCAGGTATATGACTTGGCTAAACGTGAGTTATTCCAATATAAAGTTAGATGTGAATTTAAAGTGGCAACACTCTAGTAAAATAATTCCATGTGCTCTGCTTGTTCCAGAATAACGATGGTCACACGTGGAATTACCTGGTAATGGCTATAGCTGCAGAGGTGGTGTGGAATATCTGAATAGGTATTTTGGAGTACCTCTGTGTAAAGTAGTTTGGGGGGGGTTAAAGATAGGAAGAAGCAGGATAGGACACAGAAACGAATTGGAGACAAAGCAGGGAGGAAATGAAAAAGAAACAAAAAATTGGCAAATGGTGGGAAGCTTTGAAGGAGCAGCTGGGGGGCTGCCCCGAGCCTGGGCCAACATTGTCCCGAGGAGATTGTGCTGCCTGGTAAAGCAAGGTGGTATATAAGATTTTATGTTCCAAAACACAACTAGTTTAAAGTTCTGTGAATGAGAACTGCAATCTCCCTGCCTAGGGAACTCTGTTCAGCATGGCTGTTAAGAGTATAAGTTATCTTATTAAAACCAAGCTGCTGCTTTTTTGCTGCTTTCTAGCAAAATCCACAACAACCGCACCAAATGTCATCAATAATCTCATTCTGGTATCTTGAATCAAAACTCTACTTTGAGTGATGTGTTAAACCCCCCAAATTATTACAAAAATTAAACACAGTGTAAAAATACACGAATATTCCCATGGAAGGAAAGTGACCTTTTCCTGCTTTCTCAGAATTAATTTCCATTGCATTCTCAACACCCACTCCATAGACATTAGCTGGTGTCCGAAAAAATTTGTTCTAGTTCCTGCT
>NW_010401462.1:5443-7063 GCF_000710305.1 Buceros rhinoceros silvestris
TGCTGACCTTACTGGGGGCAGAATCAGAACCTGAATTCGTGGATCTTAAAGAACAGAGCTGGATTCAGAGGTGAAAACTAAACAAACTGCTCCTCTGTACCCTCAGAACATGAAAACGTAGCACAACCCTGTTACTCAGTGAGGATCTGTTCACTGGGAAATCACCGAGGGAGTAATGAGGGGGGAAGAACATGAGGAGGAGGAGAAGGTGAGAAGAAAAGAGGAAGAGGGCAAGAGAGAGCAAAGAGGAAAAGGGAATTTGCTTTTGATGTCACAGTTCTATCATCTCATGAATTTTTCATGGGTACCAACTAGTGCTAAAATAATGCTGTGCTGACAGTCTGAGCATGAAAAAAATCAGCCAACTTCCCAAACATCTTCATACTGGCGTAGAAATAATGAGATCTACAAAAATTTGAGGCTCAAAGCTTTTCATTCCCTTCTGACTTGTAAGACTTTTGGGTTCACAAACTCAAGTTTTTCTCTCAAACTTGAGATTTGGTGATGTAATAATTTTTAGGAGACCTGAGGTTCCAATTTCATCACATCTGCTGAAGAGTAGAGCTTAAAACAAAGCTAAGTGTGGCAAAATCTCTCTGCAACTGTAAGAGCTGGTGACATTGAACATCATAACCATGGCACACTGCACAGTTTTGATGCAAAATGAACTAAAAATTACCAGATATTAGATACGAGGGCATTAACTCAAGTTCCATTTGCTTGAAAGTAATTAAAAACTGCAAGTGAAGCCAGCTGGCAAATTAAAATAAACTGGTAGAACTCAGGAGTTAACCTGTTTCCTAGCTCAAGCTTCATATTTTGTAAACTTAACTAGAAGGAGCCAGTGTTCTCAGTGCTTTTGATTAAAACCTGATCACTTTCTAAACAAAGTAATTAATGGATTGGATGTAAACATTCTTTAAGGTTTAGTCAGGCTACAGCAGCGTCTTTACTGGCAGAGGTAAAGAAAACAGCCTATGCACAGGTGCAGGAAACAGTACTGGGCTTGTGTTTGCAGGAGCGGTGTTTTCATAAACTGTTTAGCTATCGGCCTTCAGATATTATTCACCTCAATAGTTCTGTGGAGTTCCTGCAATTATTCTGTAGATTTTTCATGTAAGTGCTGGACCTTGCGATGATGAACTGTGATGGATGTGGACCTCTGTGGTTTTAAGTCTTCAAGCAGGCTAGCACTCTTAAGGACACAAATTAACACCTAGGTTTTAATTACCAATGTCACTGTAAATACCTTAGTGTAAAAAAAAAAGGTGGTGAAAAATTAATACACTAGTAAAACTATGTAGTGTCATTTCGGTGAACTTCAAAAAAATAAGGCAACGTTAAGGGGCCCAAGTGTACAACTCTTATTTACCCTCATCTGAATTTTATCTATCACCTCACTCAGAATACATCCGCATGCCCCTGTGCGCTCTGACAGCAGCCTTCTCCTTGGCTTTGGGGCTGTAACAAGAGAAACGTCTCCGGAATGGCACTGTCAAACGCCGAAACCGCGGCGGGTCCGCCGAAGGGAACAGCCCTGCAAGAGACGCGCCGGCCCTCGCTGCCGGGGCAAGTACCGAGGACAGTGGATCGCTGCGGGACCCGGCGGCTGGCGCTCTC
>NW_010401463.1:0-6457 GCF_000710305.1 Buceros rhinoceros silvestris
ATGAGATGCCCAAGATTACTTCATTAGATCTGTCAGTTCTTAATTCTATTAAGCACGGAACTTGGGATAGATCAGTTCTCCTTAATTCTATTAAGCACGGAACTTGGGATAGCTGGGTGGAAGCAGCATTTTGGGTGAAATTCCTTATACTGTCAGGTTGGGTATGGCAGGAATCTTTACACCTTTATTTCTGTGGAGCACATCTGTGAAATCACTTGAAGTTGCTTTGAGATTCTGTGCCACTGATGGCTGATACTGAGCCATACAGAAACAAGATGCCAGTGTCTTTTGAAAACTAGATTGGATGAGACTGGACATGCTCAACTCTCAGCTAGAGAAGAAAGTGGAGTAGAAATGGAGGAAAATGGAAGATGGTATTTGCATTAGTAGTTGTGTGTTGCCAGTAGCAATGTGCTGCCTTAATTTTTGTTCTGTGATTGTCTTTAAGCCAGGCTGGCTGTAGGACAATGACAAACCAACTGTTACTCGAAGGGAAATCTTACAAAGCTTGGCTGGAGGAATGTGACGTTTTATTCTCAAATGTTACCATCATTTCGTATTTTGTTACTTCAGACTTTGATTGCAAAGACAGGTTTGACATGAGCTTAAAGGCTGATCCTCTTCTCAACCCTACCTTAGGAGTTCAGGAGCCACCTGATGGCCTGATAGGAGAGGTCTCTGCACAATAGCTATAGCTCCAGTATTTCAGACTAGGCTGAATGAAAAACATCATGGGCAGGGTTAGCTTTGCCTGCAGAATGTAGGGTGACTCAAGGCAACCAACACTTTCTTCAGAATACTTTTCTTAAAGTAGTTGCAGCCAGAGAAAAATCATTACCATTGGAACTCCTGTGGTGCCCCTGAAGGGTTGTCAGCAGACTATCTAGCTTAATACCTCCTCCAGACCCCATGTCACATCCTGCACTTCTCCCCCAAAACCCAGACAGTGCCACTTTGGTTCTCCTGTTGTCTCCCCCTCCTTAGTTCAACCTGCACAGAAACCGTGAAGTGAGTCAGCTCCCCTGGGCAGGTACATACTGTTCCGATCGCAGCAGCCTGTTCAGACAGTTGCCTCTCTGCAGCTCAGAGGGTGTGCAGCCCTGCTTATGGGGCTGGCACAGCACCTGCCCTCCTCTTCAGGCGGGGTTCAGCTTGCCTTTGCACAAGGGATGAGGAGGCTGTCAAGACGCTCACATAACACCGTGCCCTAGCCTGTAGGGTTTGGCCCATCTTGTCTCTTATCTCTGTTACCTCAAATCATGTGGTATGTTCTCAGTGTGACAGCAGGATGTAGGGAACTTCTGGAGAGGAGAGGAAGGAAGGAGGTAATGCTGCCTTTCTTCTTCCTCCATCCCAGGTTTGCCTGAAAGCACAGGTTAGAGATGCTGTTTTCATAACTTTATGATCAGATTGGATTTAGTAGCTTCTGGTTTGTTCTGCTTGAATGTGCAAATGTAATGGCTGAGAATACGGTCATGAATGATGTTAAGTATTTAATGATATCTTAAAGTTTTGGGGAGATGCAGCAATAAATGGATGGGTGCTGAGGAAGTCAGAATCAATGTACAGAACAGATAGGGAAAACTGAAGGCTGATTTTATTAGTTATACAAGATACTGTATGGAAATTAATGGGATTGTGTGGGGTGCATCAAATGCATTTATTTGGTAAACAAACCTTGACTGGGAGATCTTTCTGGTGGTCATTTGATGTGTTAATGTTGTTCACAGTGGGAAGACTGAGAAATGTTTCTGCTGTACCAGCCTTCTAGTTGAACTAGTTAAGAGACCCTTCTGCTGCTGTTTGTGTGTCCCTGGTTATATTGGCATAACCTGGCACATCAAAACAAGCTTAAAGCCAGATACATTCAAAAGCTAAGATCTTGGGCGAAGCTGCAAGTATTTCGAGTATCATCAAAGTTATTTTCTAAACTAGTGAAAGTGCTTCCCAGAAGTCTTCATTTTCACTTTGGCTACTTGAACTGCTGACCAGCATTAAGGAATATTTTATAAATTGCTCTCCTTGCTCAGTTCTTGCAAGAGAAAAAAATCCATGTAAATTTGGGCCTCTTGGGCTATTTGTACCACAAATACCTTTTGCACTTAATTTTTTCAATAGAGTTTACTTCAGATATAAGACTTAGATTAGATGCAATTAGATGCAATTCAAGTATTTGGAATCCCAAAAATAAGAGTAGTGTCAAACTAGGATGTTAACTAGGTAACTCGCAGGAGAATCAATATACTGTTTCAGTAAACATGTAGTGTCCTTGAGACTAGTTAGAAGGAACGAAGATAAATACTTAGTCCTAATTGCAAAATTAGCCATGCCATGTAAATTATTTGTAATAAAATTGTACTCAGAATTCAAAAAGCTTTTCAAGTCAATTCACAAATGGACACTTTTGCAGTGGTGCTGGTACAGGAGCATTTTAGGAAAAGAATGAATTTAATGTCTTGTGAAATAGCCAGTCCCAGGTATTGAAATGGTTTCGGTTTTCAAGTGCAAGTCTCTCGTACCAGCTGCAAGAAGTAATGCTAATACATTTTGTAAATTCAAATTGCAATGCGTGTTGTCTATTTTCAACCAATGGCAAATAAGCAAACCAGGACGGCTGCAAAAGCATGTGAATTGGTGGGTATTGCAGCAGTATCTCAAACACAACTGAATTTCACAGAGCTCTAATTACTAGTTAACTAGATTCGAGATGGATCTGTATATAAGCTAAACAATAGATACAAAAAAGCATTATGCAGAACATAACATGCCTCTAACCATTGTTTGTTCCACTTGATTTGAAGTTCCACATAACAAGATGCCGTTTGGACTGGAGATTTACTGCATGCCTTACCTTTAGCAGTTATGCAGGATTTTTTTATCATTTATAGTCATTATTCCCATTAGAAGATTAAGTACTCCTAAGCTTTATCTTTTTTCTAGAAATCTTTTTTGATACATGTTTCATTATAGCAGACTGGAGTATAAACTCACTGCTTTTGGTAGCTGGAACGGCGTAACTGGAGTTACTTTGGACACCTACATGCATTCTTTACCTCTGTGATTTCAATTAACAGAGCTTAAGCTGTATCGGATCTATGTATGTGCACATACATGTTTTATAAGCCTCTTACCTTGTATATGATCTTTGAGTTAGGCTGGACAGTAATTGGGCAGTTACTGAGCAGTAAGTACATCTAAAGCAGCTGTAACTTCTTCGGGATGAGGATGTGAGAGTGCTCAGAGAGAGGACTGTGCTTGAACATGTGGAAAGCAATATCTCTTTCAAGTTTTCCTCCTTGCTGTATGGCCTGCTCCTGTAAGATGTGTGGGTCAGCCTGCATGTTGTTATGCTGTGGGTGGGAGGGAGGGAAGGTAAATCCCACTGATCTGGATTTCTGCTGTCCCTTCAATAAGGCAATCCCAACTTTGGCACTGGAAAAACACCTCTGTAGTCAATGCGAGTGAGAAACAGCAGTTCTCCACAGCTGACGGGATCTTGGGTCAGCATCATGCAAGCTATTGCTGACAGTTCCCAGACATACTGAGTTAAGTGAAAAACTGTGATTTTAAGACATTAATAAAATGGCATCTTGTCCTTTCTTCGGAGTATCCAGAACAGAGTAGATCTCACAGTGTAGGTGTTCCACAGATTACAATATTTTTCTGCTAGTAAATAGTCTACTGAATTAATTTCATGCTAAGAAGAGGATACATCATTTGTTAGTTGACTTCAGAGACATGTGAGTTGTGTTTGAAACCCCATGGATGTAATTGTAGTAACCTCTAATAGGTATGAAAGAGCTCTGTTGCTTTCTGCAGTCAGTGGGAGTTCGATTTTTGGCTAAAGCCATGTCTGAAATCCTTAGAACAAAAATTTGCAATCCATCTGTGAAATTCACTAATATCTTAGATTCTGCAAATAAAAATTGCCTTCTCCAGAATGGCTCACATGCCTTTCTGAGAAAACTGCCGAATAAAATGGGTACTAAGGCACCTTTTCCAAGGAAGAAGAGAAATTACTTCAGAAGGATCTGCCCCATAACGTTATGGAGGAGCTGGAGCAATGCTGCTTCACTTTGTCCCAACTTCTAGCTTTTCTTCCTCCTTCACTCACTACCTCAACCTGCAGAGAAACAGAAGCAGAGTAGGCAACTGAGCAAGAAGTGACACAAAAGGAAAGAAAAACAACCACATTGAGGGACTAGAAAAAACTCGATAGTGAGGCTTTCAGCCCTAGATCAGGATGCGAGAGACCTGCTGGGGAACTGTGGAGCTCTTGTGGCCACAGAGCAGGCTAGAGAGGACATTTGCACAATAATAAGGAAGCAGGTCAACTATTGGAGTATGTTAAAGGTGTAAGCTGCCACAAACCGTTGCAGTAGCTTATTTGCTCTGCATATTTGTGCAAATCCTGTGATATTTCATCTTGGTAACAGCAGCATGGAATAAGTTTTCTTTTATTGCTAAAATTTGTGGAATGGTGCAAGTTAGCAAGTCGCCTTGCTTCTTGTTCTGATAGCGTGCTAGTGGAGCAGAATAAGCCAAGGAATGGCAAAATGCTTGTAGTTTTGTGTTTGTTTTCACTTTGGTGCCCTGGTCCTCTTTGTCTAGTCCTAATGAGGATGGCTTGCTGCGTTCAGGACAGTCGTTCAGCAACAGTAATGCAAACCAGGCATCAGGAGCTTACACTTCCACCTACTCAAGTGGGAGCACTGAGCCATGTGTTAGTTCATTGTAGCCTAAAAAGGGTTTACTTTTGTAACAGAAAAGGAAGGAAAACAGGTAGTTTAATTGGAAGTAATCCACAAACACTTACTAGGTATAAATCCAGGAATAACTGGGCTGTTAGAACAAAAGATCAAAGAGTGATTTTTTTTTTTCCCTTCACCATTGGATTTGTGATAAAAAATGCATGATTCATTACAGAGTGTCATGTGTATCTCCTGAATTTGCAAATTAAGCAGACATCAATACAAAAAGGATGATGTATTTTATTGACATAAAGCAGCAAGCTGTGCCAAACTTAGCATATGAACTAAAAAAATCTCATGGTTGGGTCTGATGAAAACATAAGTGCATTATGCTTTAGACTGCTTAGGTGCATGTAAAACTCCCTGGACAAACGTGCAGTAAGGGCCCCTGCTCCAAGTGCCTTGCTTTCTCAGTCTAGTGCAAGGAGGGGCAGCTCTTGTGCAGCAGGTGGGGCTTGCCCAGCTGGTAAACCAGACCAGTCCAATTCTCTCAATGCTTGTTATATGCTGGAACCCATATTGCCTGTGTACTACTTGTTTCAAGACAGGCTGCAACCAGTGCAGGGGGAGAGACTACCTGTCACTGTCATTTCAAAGTCATGACTAAGATTTATCAGTCCAGAATGGGGAACAGACAGGATCATTTTCACTATCATAACAGTCGGGGGAAAAGCAATTAAAAAATAATATTTGCCATTTGCTTCATTCTTTATTGCCTGGCAAATGGTGTCAAGGGAAGGTCAGGGGATGCCCACCCATCAATACAAAGTGATAAACATGTCAGATCATATGCTGTGCATAAAGCCTTGTAAACACTTTCTGTTAATGTATGTATGCTTGTTTTTAAATTAGATGCATTGAAACCTGGTTCCTCTCCCTCAGCTGCTTTCTGTGTGTCTTGGGAAATAAATGTATAGAGTTTTATGATGAGATGTCTCTATGGATGCACAACCTGATGTGGATCAGCATGAAGGAAGTAACAGAAGGGAATATTGTCCTGCTTGTTTCAGAGCAATTTGGGTGGGCGCTAGAGGTGTTGCTATGTCCAGTTGCCTTAACTTAAAGGAAAAACTGTGCTCCTAAGGTGACTGGGAAACTTTCAGAGCGGTAACGGCTTGGTTTGGCCAACTGCAGTTTGAGGCAGAGGTATCCTCTCCTTTAGGACACTGCTGTGGGCATTGGGGGTCCAGGTCCTGACCCTGGGCATCAGCCCAGGACAGCCCTCCGGGCCACTCTGAGCTTCAGGCTTCCTGGCAGACTGTGTGCCAGTACTGGACTTCATTAGTGCAGATGTATTCCCAACCATCTTGTGTTCTTAACACAGTCCTTATGCCCTGTACTGGCACTCTGCACACAACCACAGTGTGTACTTGCCAGTGTAAATCTGGGGCAGTTTGCTGCTGGACTGCAGTCTTGTGGCTTGACCTGAGGAGGGCAAAGGCAGCACCAGATGGGGTTTTCTGACTGGTACATCCAAGTTTTTGGTGAGTTGGAAAGTGACACCTTTTCTAGAAGCTGATGATGAAGTGGTCTTGAGGGAAATGCTAGCTCTGGGTATAGCTTAAACCAGGAGAGAGAGGAGAATGTTTCAGAAGCACCTTATGTGAATAGCCTTTGCCTCTACAAAGAGGTAGGGTGAGGTAACTTATCCTTTAATGGATAAGTTAACATGTTTGTAGGAAACTTTGAAACAGCACAGAGGGAAA
>NW_010401463.1:6528-13667 GCF_000710305.1 Buceros rhinoceros silvestris
GGAAAGAGGACTGTCACAAGTGACTCAAGAGATGAGACACCACAGACTGGGTTTCAAAGATAGGGAGTATTTAATTACTATGCTGATATCAACATAATCACTGTATCCATCCAGTGCCTATGGAAGACTGTTCTGGTTTTAAATGTTTTCAGAGAGGTCTAGATCAGGACACGTCCATTCCTCTGTTCAAGTTGGCTTAACAATATTATTTTCGAGGTGTGACTAAATTACATTAAATATTTGCATAATGTCTCTTACTGGAAAATTCACGTAACTACTGAAAATTAATTTAAAGCAGGTAACTGCCTTGACTGATCAAAAGCCCAGAACTGTCAAGAGCTGTGTGTTTCTTTGCAAGTCATTGCAAGGCATGTGGTTGAGGGGATGAATTTTACCTTAAAAGGAAGCTGACACTGGTTGTTAAGGTATCTCATTGCTAGGTGACAGAGTGCTATAATGGACAAGGGCACATAAAACATTGAGAGAGAAAGCAGGGTGTGTGTTGCAGTGCATCAGCTGCTCTCCAGTACTTGCTTGAGTGTCTATTTGTACCCTGCAAGAACCTTGATGTAAGAGGTGTCCTGCTGGGGGAGACCCTGCACAGGTTACATTCTCCAGCTACGTTGAAGAGGCCTATGTGCTGTAAGTTCATGCCCCAGTTTACTTTGCAACAGTTAGTTTACATACTGAGCTCTGGTTTCTGGTATTTTAATAGAAATATGTCATGAATTTCCGAGGATATACATTTTGAAGGTACCCAGCTATGCTGGGACAATGCTTTGGGAAAAAACTTTCAGAAGACTTAAGTACTGTCTGAATTTGGGGACTGATCCGTCTGATAAATGTGCTGAAAAGAGTCCATAATGTTATGGCATGGGCATGCGAAGATACTTTAATGTCCTTATTTTTAATCTATTATCACTGTCCTTGCTGCTCTTAGACCCTTTCCTCCGTTCCCTACGGATAGCAACCTTGGTGAGATTACGAACAGTAACAGTGATGCTTTGAGAGGAAAACATTTCCCTCCTGCAAAGGATGATTTTTTTTGAATGTTGACTTGTCAGGTTTGCCCTGAGACATTACTGGAGGGTACAGAAGTGTAATATCTCCAGCAGAGAACAAGCTTTCAGATCCATCGTTATGGTCACTTAGTAACTTGAGAACTCTGACTATTGAGGCAATACATTGTCAAGGTGCAGGTGCAATTATATGCCAAAGTTGGTAAAAAAAATTTTTAGATGTTAACAAATTATTTGTATACTTATTCCAAGGCCATTCTGCAGTTTTTGTTTAGTGATGGAAATAAGCTGATAGTCAGCACGAATTCAGAGGAATACATTTTGCTTTGCTCTTTACTATCACGAAGCACATTAGCACCTGCGGGACTGCAAGAACACGTATCATGTCTAGAGAAGTGTTATTTGATGTAGAAAAACCCATTCATGAGTTTGTTCATGCTTTCTCTTTATTACTGGTAATCTGTTTCAATCACATCATGTGAACGAAAATTGTACAAATATCTCTTTCAGTTGAGGCAATTGCCAGCTGCTCTGGATGAATTTTTTTCCTTTGAGCAGTTTTTAAGGATAGATATAACAAAGATGAACAGTTCTATTATCCAAATGGGACTTCATGCGCAGCACATTCAGACACAAAACCAATTTTCCTTTTTCCCCCCCACCAACTCTCAAGAAGTTTGTGTCTCTAAACAGGTGATGTAAACAACAGCTCACTATGTAAAGCTATTATCAGCAAGAGGAAAAACCTAACTGGAAGTACAGACAGTTCCAAAGCAGCTAAAACAACCCATGCTGACCTTTGAGCAGAGAAGGTGCAGTCAACACAAGACCTGATGGGATAACTGATCCTTTGCCGCAGTCCACTGATGTTCTGTGGCCTTCCATGTTCGTCATGCTGGGAAGTGGAATTGTTGCTGTGTAGCCGGTGGCTCCTTTGGCTGGCAGAGTGACAGCTGCAACAGACAGCTAATGTTATGTGCTCGCCTTTACTTTTTCCCCTTAGGGTACTGCATGCTTAGCTCAGCTGGTAAAACTGCCCATACTGCTGCACCAAAGAATGGATTTTTTGTTCTAGTGGTTAGAAATAGTTTGAGAACACGGATTTTATTTTCCTCCTGGCTGCTTGCAAGTACTGTGCCAATAGACAGCATTGGGGTGTGATACTTTCTGATTCCTCACATTGAATTTTGGGTCCTACCTGAGGGAAAAGCATTTCTCTGTACTTACCAGAGAGGGCGGTGGTGCCTGTTCTTCCCTACTTAGACTCACCGTGCAACCAGCTGGAATTAATTTAATCATAAATGGTTTCTAATTCACAGCTGCATACCAAGTTGAATCTTCACTTTTCAGTCCATTTTTGTCGGTATGCTCTCTTCTGCCAATGACTCCTATGCAACATGATAGGGTTTTAAGTTTTAATGCTCCCTATTTCATATCACCACACTGCATCATCCTGTTGTTGTAGCTTCCTGTCCTGGCAGTCCTCTTCTTGCAGTACGATGTCCGGTGGGTTTTTTGTAACTACCATTAATGCACATTGTCAGACTGATTCTAGATTGTTTTTTTCCCCCCTTTATTCTTCTTTTCAGTTCAAGTGTGACCCTTTAAATCAGGTTTAATAGATAGTCTGGTGTTTTGTTGTTAATTAGCTTGTAATCTCTAACTGATGGCCACCTTTGAAGTTAATGAGAATATTACATGAGAATGTGCAGAATATCTAATTGTTGCATGTCTTCTAACACCTTTAGTTTTTTCTCCAGTTCTTCCTATAACTATTGCTAGATCTGCTGTGGATTTTGACCTGTATAGCTAAATAGCATTCCTACTTCTTCAACCATGGGATAAAACATCTTAGCTTAAAATCATGTCTGATGTGTCCCTCTAATATGGACAAGGCACTTGAAGGGTCAAAGACTCCTATGCTTACTGTGTGGATTTTGAATGCTCTGGAGAATGCGTTTTCATTAATATTCATGGAGCACTCTCATTCTGCAAACATTTGTGTGAACAGTATTTGTCAGAATCTACTATACCTAAGCCTCCAACAGAAGTTTAACATCCTAGGCCAGCATTTCTTTCAAGGCTGTAACAGGTTATTCATTTCATCAAGCAGGCTGTTTGCAACACTTTGTGTTTAACTGCATGTCAGCCATAGAAAATCATGGATAAACTACAGGATTGGCTTCTCAGTGGGAATTCATGTCAGCTCGCACAGAACTTCTTCAGCTAACTCTATTACTGTACGGTTATTATCAAGTAGATATATGTGGTGCTGACAGCTCCTGACAGGAGAATGCTGTATTACGTAAAAGTTTGCAAAGAAAAAGCCTGAACATTACAACATGACAATCTTTTATGTCCAGAGAACTACATATTGGACAAGAATCCATATAATTAATATTAATTGTAATGAAGTGTGACAATCAAGAAAGAATAACAGGAGATTCTGCTCATAAGTCAAGACCTCAACAGAAGAGAAGAAACAGAGCCAGCCAGAGATGGATGAAGAACACTGGCACTGAATAATTCATGAAAGAACACAGTATATTGCATGTGAGATCTGGAGCGTTTTAAAGGCCTATGAATAGATGACAAAGTTCACTCAATTCAGGTAAGAGAGGAGGAGGAGAACGGAGAATATACATGTGATGTAGCATAAACTATTTATAAGAGTTAAAAGGTCACATACTTCCCATGTCAAACGTGAATGATCACAAACAAAAAAGCGAACAGGTATATGTAATATGTAACTGTTAAGGAAACAAACATAAATATGACCTTTGCAACAGCTTTGATAATTTAAAGGCGTGTTAGCTGGCTGGTTTGGACATTTTTGAAAAATAAACTATTCCATTTTGTGAACAATATGTGCACAGGATATTAAAACCAAGTATGGACCCTAAAATATGTGGGAGCATTAGGTAATACATAACGAACAACAGTGCTGTATAGTTTGGGTTATCATAGGAGGTGAGTGTGTAGAGAAATTCTACTTGATGTGTGAATGTTACGATCTCATTTAATATTGCTTAAGGAAATTATGGTCATGCTCTTTAAAGAAGGAAGTAAGGTTATGGGGGATCAACTAGAAAAGCTGTTTTGTGCTGAATAAGGATTCCACTACAGACACCACTGAGTAAATTTCTTGGGAAGACATATTTCTGTAGAGACCATTTGACTTGAAAGGAAAATATGATTGAGTTTTAAGTCTTGTCAAGAGAATTTAATAATGAACCTCAAATTCTGCTAGCTTCCCAGAAGCCCATTACCTTTGACCATCTACCTTGTCAGTGATCAGTGAGGCCTGTGCTCCCTTCTGCAGTTGTTAAGAGGCCTAACTGGCCTGTACAAGGGTCTGATGGATGCTTCTGGGCACTTAGATTTGCTCAAGCAGAACAAATCAAATAATTACTGCAATACATAAGTGGGAAATGAGAGAGGCTTTGGTTATTGTTTTATCAATGCAAGTTATCAGTCTACCAATTTTCTCCTGGCCAGTGAAGCTGTTGATTTTATTCTTACCAAGAGGGTAGAAAGTAAAAAAAAACCCCTTAGGTTAAATGTGAGAGAAGTTAGGCAAGTCGACTCTGTGCTGAAGAGCACATCCCTGGTGTGGAACATCAACCTTTGTGTTTAATCCACCCAGAGGTGGTGACTTAGCTCAGATGGTGGGAGTGGGGCTGTGGTGGGTAGGCAGCTCCTCTTCCAGCTCTGCAGTGCGGAGGCCTGTGTGAGTAACAGTTCTTTGAAGCCTCATTTCTTTGAGGACAGTTACTTTCCAGTGCAATTATTCAAGACCGTCTGCCTCGTTCATAGCCGAGAGCCTATGAACCCATTCTAAGAACTAGTAAGCGCATGCAGTCTATGGCAGTTGGTGCAGCTCAGGCTTGGTGAGCGAAGTAACGTTGTACTGGGAAAGGTGGAGGGTTTTGGTGCTGGCTTGGTATTCTGTTGCAATGCTTCCTAGTATAATCAACGAGAGTTCTCATGAAGTCTGAAATTTACTGATGTGGCTGCGATATACCCTCTGCCAGGTACTTGTAAACTGAGTTTATTTCACACTGTCCTCCCCTTCTTGTTTCTGAAGTGACAGATTTGTGTTACTGCAGATAGTTGCACAGTAGAGGTTGTCACGGGGAAGTGAGAAGTTCTGGCAGCTGAGTAAAGGGCTTTTGAGAACTATCGGTGTTGGGAGTGGTGTGGGAAATAATTTGGAAGCCGGGTAAGGGTGTGTTGTTTCTGCCTTCAGTGCTGAAGGAGCAAAGGCTACAGTTTCAACTTGCACTTCAACTGAAACACAAGGATAGTTCACACTCCGTATTACCACTGTTGTACCTTTCAGCAAACCCAAAAGACTTCTGTTGAGTGGGTTCTCATACAATTAGTATTTCTTGATTGTCTTTAACTACAGGATATAACCTCTAGCTGAAGATAAAATTTTCCCATTCTCCCATCTGGGATTGTAGCTAAGTGTGAGCACTGGTCTGTTGGTCTGCCTGCTGTAACACCTAGAAACAATACAGCAAAGTGTTCCTTGTAGCAGGAGAGATTTTTTTGCCAAAAGAGTGAAAATAAACATTGCAATTAACTACACAGAATCGCTTTACCTGTGTGCTGTGCTAGCTTGGATAGAAGGGCAAAATGTTTAGAAGCTGGTTTGTTTTTTTCAGCAAGCATTTGTATTTGAAAAGGGCAAGTTGTAGATTCCTTTACTGCACCATGTTCAGCATTTTGCCATGGTCATTTCTACTAAGGAGCTGAAACTTCAAAGCATACAGAAATAGCACATCTAGAAAACAGGGAGTCAGTCCCTGTCTAGGGAGTTGGGAAGGCTTCCATAATAAAGGCAAGGTGATCACCAGAGGCGCTTGCAGATGTGGTTGTAACAGCAGATGGGAAAAGGCACTCAGCTGAAGAAAATCTGTTACTGTAACTGAAGTCTGTTTCAGGAGCACATATTAATCCTGGCTTTAGGTGGAGTTAAGCTTTTGAATAACCAATAGGAGTTGGCTGGCAAGATGGTCTTTTACACGTGTATATGCTAATGTAAATGTCATAATGCAAATTTAAGCACTCAAGAACATTATGTGGATTTGGGAAAATCCCTAAAATTTTAATTCCATAAGCAAAATATTATTTTGGCAGCACATGACAGAAGTAATCCTGCTCCCAGATGTTTCATACTATTGCAGCTGAGACTAGTTGCACGGTCTTCTTCAAGACAGCTCTAAAATAGCACAAAAGCTTCTTGGAATACAAAGCAACTCAATTACACAATGAAGCAAAGAACCATATCTGAACCCTTAACATTGTGCAGTCTTCTGGGGAAACACGATGGGGAACAGAGTCTTCAAGTTCTACAGTGTGTCAGTTAGAGGACAGTGGAAGAAAACTCTTGCAGCTGAAGGGAGATGTAGTCCTCTGTAGCTTTTATGTGGATGCCACTGACACTCTGCTGGTGTTCACAGGTTGGGTGCTGACAACCGGCTGGTCAACCCTGTAGCTGACACGGAGGAGTCTGAGTATTCAGACTGTTTCTTTAGCATTAAGATTTCTGTATCCTTCTCAAAGGAAGGAAAGTGAAAAATAGTCACACTACACTTGGTTACGTGCCTATTTTGTCAGCAAGTTTAAATGCAGATTTTTTTTACTCGCATAACTGGGTCTTAATGGAAATAACTAGGTGCTGTACAAAATATACCGAAATACTTGGGAATGGGTTGATGTATTACTGAGAGGGGTGGGTATTATCCTTTGCTCTTTAGAAACTGTGGGGAACCTCTAGGTAGAGAAAGGCTTTTTTAAAAAGTAATAATTATTTTACTTTTATTGACCTATGTTCCACTGTCATAAACTGAACCACATGAGAAGTAGTCACTGTTCAAGGTGATTCCTTACTGTTGCTTTAGTCATGAGAAATGGAGGTGTGTAGTTTTGACTCATCTAAAGCTCTGTGAGATAAGCCTTACCCTCTCTCTCCATCTAGAACATGCAGGAAATACCTTTCAGACCCATTCTGCTGCCCCTTATCAAGCTGTGGTAAAAGCTGTGACTGCTCCCTCGGTGTACTCCAGAGCGGGTCTGCAGATCCCCCGGTGCTGCTGCAGCACTCCCCGGCCC
>NW_010401464.1:0-1392 GCF_000710305.1 Buceros rhinoceros silvestris
ATGGGCCCGGGCCGGGCCGGGCGCGGCCGGGGAAGGCCTGGGCGGGGGAGAGGGCAGCAGTAGACGGGACGGGGCTCCATGGATCAGCAGAGGTTTATTTTTATTTTTTCATTTTAAGGCACAAGCAGGAAACGTGGGGAGAAGGAGACCCTGGCTCCTTTCTAGCTGCAGCACCTTTCTTGAGACATCAAAGAGCCAATTAACTCCGTCGCAAATTGGGTGGCGGTGCTTACTCCGGGAGGCTGTTGAGGGCAGCAAAGGCTCGCTGAGCAGCCACAGCTGCCAGCAGCGCCGCGTGCGTGCCTGTGTCTCTGCGGGTGCGTGGTGTGCGTGTGTGTGTGTGCGTGTGCGTGTGCGTGTGTGTGCGTGCTGGGGTGTGCGGGTGTGTGTGTGCCAGGATATGCGTGCGTGAAGCCTTTTTCTTCTCCCTCTCCTCCTTTCTCTTCTCCCTCTCCTCCTTTCTCCCTCTCTTTCTCTTTTTGAACTGCAGCTCTCGAATGTGTGCCATTCTTTAGACTTTCAGTCTGTTAAAGGATTTTAATTAGGCTTTGACTCCACATCACCGTGGGTGCCTTTGTGGACTGGTGAATGGTACAAGAGTAGTGTGAATCCAGCCCCCTATCCAGCACTAGGCAGCCGTGTAAGAAATACTCTTTCAGCCTCAGACGTGCCACTTCACTACAGCCTGTCTTTTCACTCCCCTTCCTTCGGCTTTTGTGCCTTTTGAAATTATTAAAATGTTAACATGACTGCAGAGCCTTTGATATTTAAGACAAAAGAGGAGGAATTGCAGGCAAGCCAGGCATTCAACAAACTGCAAATGGGGAGGAGGGGGGCGGGAGAGGGTTAGCAAAGCCTTTCTTCCCTTCTTCTGCCAGCTTTTCCACTTCGAGGAATTAGTCCTCAGCTCCTCACCTCTCTCTGTAGGTATATGTATATTGAATGTATATAAAATAAATCGCACGCAGATCTATAGGTGAATTTCTAAAGAGGGGGACTTTAAAGACAATTGAGTGTTTGCACTTCAGGTTTCAAAGGCGCATGTTTAATTACTGACAAATACAGGTATCAGAATGTCTAAGAAGAACAAAGAGCTCGATATTTGGATTTGAATTATTATTTTTCCCAAGCAATTGATTCCCGCGGTTGTTACCCAGACGCTGTCCGGGGGAAGGGAAAGCCGCTCTCTCCTAAAGTCGTGTGTGTGGTGTTGCAAGCCCTTCTGTGCCAGCGCCTGCGACCAGTTCCCCCCCTCCCCCCCTTTTTTGTCCCCTCCCGGAGACAGGATTTCCCCCAAGTGCTGGAGATCAGTAACTTGTATGTTTAATTCATTTCAGAAACACAGGAAAGCAATTTGCCAACGCGAAGCCTCGGGAAGCCCCGACGATGCGA
>NW_010401465.1:0-5370 GCF_000710305.1 Buceros rhinoceros silvestris
ATATATAGTCTGTATATATATAACTTCCATAGAAAATTTCTGTTGACCTTGGATGTGTATTCTGATGTCATGCTTTCAGAAGACTTCACATGAGTATTTCCAGAGCAGTGATATTTGGATAAACCCCCTTTGAACTGTTGTTTTTTCAAGTAAGAGTGTAAAGACAGGTGATGCTTAGTTTCTAAATAATGTGCCTTGTTTTGAGATGAGCCAGTTATGGGGTTAGATGTTTGTCTTCTTGCATCGTGTTTGAATGGTGTTTACAGACATGAGTCCTGCTGTTATTAAAGTCAGTGATAAGTCTCAGACTGTACTGAAAGTAAAGCTACACCTCTTCGCTTAGGACTTATTTTAGGATAGCTCCCAAAGCCCACAGATTATATGAAGAAATATTAAGGTGGTATAGTCTGATGCCACAGTATCAACTTGGGTTTCAAATTTTGTTATATACATCACACGCATTTAATAATCATGATGAAACAGTGTGTGTCATTTAGAAAGAAACTTCCCTATGCAGTGTTCATAGTCTGCAAACTGCAGTTCTGTGCTAGGATGAGAGCCAAAAGGTGAAACTGCTGAGGAACAAATCAGCGATTAATTTGTAACAGCAATACTGTTTCAAATGTAGAATTGCATAAATAGAACGAAATCAGTTTGCTCTTGACAAACTAAGAACCTGTTGGGGTTTTTTGTGTGATTAGAGCTCTACATTAGGACATTCACATGTTTTCCTGTAAATCATAATCTGGATGGGGTTATCTTTCCCATAAGAGGGTTCACTAGGCTGTTTTTTCTAAGTTAGGTAAGAGCTATCAGATTTGATAGCTTTTTCGAAGAGCAGGGCTAATGGCCTTTACTCTCCAGGATTAATGTGTGTGTCTCATGAGTAGTTTAAGTCTGAAGACCCTGTCACAAAGTCTCCATTATGATTAAAGCTGTCACTAACTGAAAGCCAGGACAATCTCAAAAAGATTTTTGAATATAATGTATCATGCTGCCAACATCCTTTTCTCGCAGGATGTATATACTTGTCACTAGAGTAGCTGTCTGAAGTGAACAGCAATAGCGGTATCAGCTCTTTGTGAAGTTTGCCAACATGTGGTACATCCTTCTTAGGAAGGGTAGCAGGAGTAGAAAGAAGTTCTTACTGGACTGAGTCTGGCTTTTAATTAGTGTTTTTTCTTCTCTGGGCAGTGAGGCTTGGTGGCTGGTAAGAATTTAGGGACAGTAAAGTGCCAGTGTTGTCATGTATCAAATAAAAAGACATTTTTCCTGCCAAAATAGAGGTGAAAAATACCAGCCGACTTCCCTAAGAGGGCCAGTCTCTTGATTTACCGATTATCTGTATTTCTGCTTTCTTCTTTTATTTTCAGTTTTTGCCTTAGGTGTCACACTAAACACTGCCTTTTTATAGCTCTTTTTAAATAGGGCTTGTTCATTATTCAGCAAAATTTCTACAAAAATTAAATAGAAATTAATTAAGGATTGACACAGTGCTTGAATCACAGGCCATTTCAACCAGCATCTTCATTCTGTAGCATTTTTCTCTCAGTAGTCTAAATAAATTTATCAGGTTTTGTTTACAATTCTTTTAAGTCTCTCTTGGTATCGGGTGCTGGGTTACATTTCTGTATGATTAATACACAGATCAAGTGCTGTCATCTGCCTTCATGCATCTTTAGCATTCAGCTATGCACTCTGACTCAACAGTGCCAGGAGACAGTAAATGAGGATGATTTTGTTCATGAGAGAGCAAGTATCTGAGATCTGTTTTCACTCACAGTTTGAAATGGGCACAGTCCTTTCTGCAGCAATTTCTGTCACTGAGGGACATGTCCAGGACTTTACTGCCAGCTTATTTAAAGTAAGCCGTATAATTTTGAAGCAAGAATGCTGAGGCCTGGCCATCCCTTCCTGAACATAAACAGGTGTAAGGGAAAAACTCCAAAACAAGAAGACTGGGCTGCACATTTGACTGATGGCATTGGACACAGCGGGTACAAAAACAGTGCTTATAGAAGTGCAGAGAGCAGAACTGATGATGAACTTAAATAAACCCAAGAAAGAAATGCTGATTGGACTAGCGTGTCAGTGTGTGAAACCCTGTGTGCCTTTTCTGTTACTGGAATGCCAAGGTTGCTGTCTCGGTCTGTCTGTTCTTGTGGGAAAGATCATCACTGACCTTGCCCTTTTTTCCTCTCAATGAGGCAAAAGGAGCTGGCATGTATATCTGTGTGAATCTCCCTCTGCAATGACAAGCGGGTGGTGGGGACAGCACCATCAGAGAGGCTTACAGGGCTTTTGGAGCAGAAATCTTGCATGCATGGGAGGTCACCAGACTCGCTGCGTATTCACTCTCCACGAAGTAGGTCTTGCACAGCTGCTGTCAGGGCTCATTCATGCTGGGCCCCTTTCACGTGATGGGTCTAGGGCTGACATGATCCACTGCTACTGCTGAAAACTGCGCTGACAAACTTACTTGTGCCAAAGCATCCAGGCTGACTGAAAAAGCTTGATAGCGACTGGAGCTCAGAAACCTCCATCCCAAGTATCTGAATCAAAATGGCAAACTTGTAACAGTGCGTGAAGTAGCTGGTTTTTGACATTGCTCTTGGAGTTGGTCAGAGCTAACCTTTCACACTTCTTCAAGATTTTTTTGGAAAAAAGATCCTAGTCCTCCCTTCAATGTAGCCATAAAATGAACAGCCATCAGGCTGTCTTTTCCTCCTCTAAGGTCTGTGTGGTGGTTTTTTTACAGGATTTTAGACACCTTGTGAATGTACAACTTGCAATACTTGTCAGTTTTGCTGACAGTACTTCCACAAAATGCATGTGTGCCTGTGTATTTCCTTATCTGGTCTTCAAAAGACTACTTGGGTTCGTCAGCATATCCTTCTGCATTTTTGCAGATAGCTAATTAACCCCTCTGCACCCCTTTAAAAGCAGCCAGAAATCATTTGCTAATGCTCACTGAAGTGCAACTGCTTTACTCCTGTATATCTTAAAATAGTATTTTTAAACTCCTCTAGTTAATAGCTTCCTTAGAAAGAAACCTTCCTCTAATCAAAACAGCATTACTGAAGCTCTGCAAGGGCATGTGCCCTTTATTTCATCACTGGAGGCGTAAAATTGTAAGGTTTTTTTACCCCTGGATGTACCACCTTACAGCTAATGAAGCCCCTGAGTATTCCAGCACAGGAAAGCTAAGCAGGTTCCTATTCTAAAGCTGTTCTCTATTCTATAGCTCTAGTTACACACAGTATTTATGTACTTACCTTTTAAGAACACTGATTTCAGCGGAGACTTTCAGTCAGGTTTTTAATTTGGCATACGTTCCTGTGTAATTCACAGGCCTTTTCACAATTTCAGGGGTCTTTTCCTACAGATAATATAATGCATGATGATATTTATGTATCATATGTATGTTCTACTCTTGTGTATCCAGTTTGAAAAGATAACTTATTTTTCCATGTTTTAAATTAATGAACAGCAATAAAAATTGATTGTTCATAGCTACACGCCTACATCAAAACAAGCAGCTCCTAAAGATTTAAGTTACCTCCCAGTATTCTTTCTCTTCAAATATTTTCCAGGACTTTCTTTAGTGACAAAACTAAAATTTCCTTATTATTTTCCGTTTTTCTCATTTTTTTTCCTCAAAATCTAAAAGCCCAGTTTGTTAACTGAAGCCATCTGAGGGGAGCCATGATAGGAAAGGAAGAAACAGAAAACGTCCAAAGAAGATTGAAACAGCTTTGCTGAAACCACCTCTGGTGCCTTGGCTTGGTTACCAGCTCTCAGCCCAGAGCATTCAGAAATTTGCACTGGTGTTTCGTTCACTTGGGTATTTTACAAAATGGGGAACTCAAGGGTGTTTTCTTTTTCAATTTCTCTTTTGGCAGTCTAAGAGAACTGGTAATTTATGCAACTGCCTGTCTAAAGTATGCACTACTCAAAGGTCTGCAGACATCATAAGCCCACATCTGAAAATGAATTAATATCTGTATTGTCTCCACTGTCTCTAACATTTTTTACATCAAGGAAATATGCCTAGTAAATTAACATCAGGCCAGCTGTATGAAAGGGACCCTCCTCCTTGGTCACTTCAGCTGTCTGTCCACTAGCTAACATGCAGAACTGTGATACCACTTTTAATACCTTCAAAATCTAAGAATTGTTCTTAGCATGCAGGAATCTTCAAATTGAAGTGAGAGAAAGTATTAGATTGCTGTGTCATCTAAACTATCTACCTGAGATATTCCTAGCTTCTTGTTTGCTGCAGAATATAGCCATCTAAAGCAGTTAATCTTTACAAGAAGCAGAGATTAATCAGGCAAATCAAAATGCAGGAGGAAATCAGTGTATGATGAGGTGCATCTGCAAAATGAGGGTGTTAGATCAATGCTAATTAAATAAAGATTTTTAAAAGGCACATGAGCAATAATTTTAACAAACACAACATATTTTTTCTTAACTTTGACACCTATTATATTTGTATTATTATATTATCTCATTAACAATCCTTTAACAACTTACATGTGACGAACATTGTTGGCTTTTTTCCTTTGTATATTGTTTGAAGCAGAAAGCAATATATAAAAGAAACCTGGACAGGAAGAGAAAAATTCCTGTTTTCTTCCAAAAGATTAGAGAAAACACACATAATTTTTGTAGTAGTTTCTTGGTTGAAATCATAATTTTCCAATTTTTTTTTCAAAATCCTTTTTGCTTACTTGAAAATCAAAACATTCCTGAAACAAAATCATGAGTTTTAGATAAACATTTGGGAAAAGAAGAACAGAAGGAGAAATAGAAACTTTTTCAAATAAAAGAGGCAAGTGAATCCTATTGTAAAAACTTTCAATTGACTTTTAGTTTAATCTAGGCAACAATTTCCAAAAGTTCAGACTTGAACATTTTCCTGAGCCCAAAGTAGAGCACACTGAAGTCTATTAAGAGCTGTGACAGCAAGTGGTAATGGTGGAGGTAGGTGAAATGGGATATAAAAGCTGAAACTTAATTGAACACCTTTGAATCATTTCAAGTGATATTCACTAGAGTATAAATTTCAACACTGAATCTTTAATTAACTCTGAGGCTGTATAATTCTGCAGTATAGACCTTCCTCATTCCACATACAATCTACCCTTTGCCGATGAGTTTTAGGTTGTATATTACGAAAAAAGTTGAACAACTCATTGATTTCGTAAGGCAGAATTCATTATAACCAGTGAGGGTAGTAGTCTGAATAAGAACTACTACTATGTGTTTACCCCGCTAGTACTCTCTTCTGTTTATAGCTGTTGGAGATAAAATTCTGGACTTGAGTTGACATGGTAGAGTCTGTTAGAAAGAGGGTTGATGAGGAAC
>NW_010401465.1:5459-10122 GCF_000710305.1 Buceros rhinoceros silvestris
AGCTGAAGAGTACTCAGCACCGGATGTCCAACTGCTAATGGTTCAATAAAAACCCTGCAAAAGTATGCTGCTCAGCCATCTCCATGTTCTAACAGCACCATCCAGTTCATTTACAGGTGCCCACTGCCTCAGGAGCTTTATAGTAAATTCCATGCACTGTATTATAAAGGTAACTAATTTATTTTTTATCAGGCTGTGGGAAAAAATAGCTGCTTTTGTCAGTAAATTGGTGTTCTACTACCTGTCGAAAGAAAATTACTGTAAATGAATCAGTTTGATACTGTTTTGATACCAAAATTTAAAGCTTTTCTCCTGCACAATTGTTTAAAAAAAAAAAAGAGAGATGCATGGTTTTACTTTCATTGACTTTATTATTTCTGGAAATACAGTTGCATGCTGTTAATCTCTTGATTGTGAAATTTTATAGTTTCAGAATTCAGAAAGTTATGTTTTTGGAAGATCAGGTAGTTATCAGAATGTCAAGCTGGGGCAAAATTTATCTGCAGTGCAGTACTTTTTGGTAAAATGACATGATACCGCCTTGTCCTAACATTATGAAGAAAGGGAAAACAGTGTTGTTGTTAAATTCATGCTTGACTGGCATGTGCACAAGTGATTCCCACTGTTGACTGTCTGAGGCATCTCAGATTCCAAACTTTCTGATGCAGAATGGAGGATGGAGTGAAGATTCCCAGGTCAGTCCTGGTCTCAACATGGTGTCTTCTCAAACACAAATTTTGTTAACGAGTTCATTTCTTCTTAGCTCCCTAGGTCCCATAGCTGACGTTCTCTCTTGTATCAATAAAGAAGGGAACCATCTTGCTACCACTGATGTGGCTGGTACTTTGTACCTAGGCAGTGCAGTGTCTTCTTGGTCCTGCAGATCAAATTTGGGAGGGAGAGCAAAGGGAGCTGCAGGACTCTCAGATTGTAGCTGGGTTGTTCTCTGGCTCTAATGCGATATGCGTTCCTACAGATGTGGAAAGAAAGGCTGCTGGAAGGTCTGACTGAAGACATTATAGCCTCAACTATAAGTTGTTTCTGCTGAGAAAGACCACAACTAATTGCAGGTAATTAAAAAAAAATTATGACCCCACATTGTTTTTTCTTTGAGAACAGCTGAAAAAAATCTGAAATGAATTCTGTTTCTGCATACAGCAGGCCAGATTAAATCTTTATCAAAGATACAAGGTTCATGCAGGGCTAAATTTTTCTGTTTCATGCTTCCTCTCATGTTTATGATGATGTAAAGACTTTTTCCAGAGATCTGGAGATCTAGATCCAGAGATTTGATGGGAACACAATGAAATTCAGTTCTTGTTCATCTGAGAACTCTGCTTTAACTTGATTGGTTCAGTAATCTTCCAGAGTAGCAGAGCACTAGGTACCTCTATGAAGGTACACACTGCTTCTTGCTGTTGAAATAGCATTTTAGTAATCTGTTTATTTGGGAGCTTACTGTGATATCTTTTTTATTTCTTTTAATAGGTCTGTTCAAATACACAGAACTTCTAGGAGTACCACAGTCTGTCACCTAAGCACTTCCAAATAATCAAATGAAATCTTGGGTTAGGAGTCTGATTTTATAATTGGTTACATTGGTACAATTACACAGATAGTTTCCATCAACTGCAGTGGGAGCTGCATCTGTGCAAGTGATTCTGAACCAGTTCCAGCTTGGGAGCTGTGAATATTGCTTGGAAATAAGAGCCGTGTTGTCCTCTTTGGCTGCCATAAATCTGGTGTAAATATGATCTGCACTTGGCCAGGAAGCTGATCACTGATGATACAGACATCTTGTTGGTCAGCTGGGCTAAGGGCAAAAAAATGCTCTGTCTAGTCCTGTTCCTCACTGTGTGTCTCTTTAAGTACTTTTTGTTAACGCTGTCTATTAGCCCAGTCTGCAATGGTGTGGTTAGAGGAACTCCGATGGTTGCTCTTCAGCTCAAACACCAAATACAAGGGGCTTCTATGTAACTAAGCCTTTTAGCCCTGCAGTGAACACCAAGACTGTAGAACAATACTTGACATTGATGGCTCATATGGCTATACGAGATCCATCTCTTCTGCCTCATTTAAGGCATTCTCAGGGCAGGGTTAAAGACATTTTTTCCAAAGAATCAACTTAAAATGCACTGCCGTGTGTCTTGCTCTTAAAGCTCTTACTCACATCTTCACAGTAAACAGGATGCACTTACTGCAAATGAATTCACAAAGACCACAATGAAAACATAAGGTTTTCTCTGCTTCCTAGAATTGGTATCAATTAGATCACAAGCTCTTTTTACAAGATGAGAGAGGAGGAATTTGGATGTTTGCAGAGTTGAATGCCTGTTATTAATAGCTTCAGAAAGAGCTGAGGTATTTAGATAACATATCTTTGCTAGTATTGACCTAGAGGAAAGATCAGGCTTTAATTCTTAGAGATAATAGACAAAATATAGACTGAAACAATGTGATAGAAAAATCTCTGAGCTGTTGCTTGGTGATTTTTAGACAAACTCGGCTGAACTTAAGAACTATTTCTGTAGCATTTTTCTCCATTGGATATAAAGTGCATCCCCACTTCGGCACTTCTTTTCTATTGGTGTGGTTAGGGTCTTAGAAGGGATTTTCTTTGTTAGGGACAGCGTAACTGTTTCCAAGCTGAGTTTCTCATTCTGCAAGGAAGCAGTGTCTCAATCAGACAGCCAGGACCAGGCTATCTCTGAGCCCAGATCAGCCATCAAGCTCTCAAAACAGGGATGTGGTGTGGAGAACCTCTGCTGTATGCTGCTTTCCCCGGAAAGCTGCGTCACAGAAAGCGCAGAGATGTGTTAGTGTAGCACAGAGGGGTTGGGTGGCTTAAATGTAGGAAGGTGAATATGGGTGCTTTTGAGTTACGGAGCAGGTGAATTCCACTGTTGAGGATTTTTTACTCTCAGTGGTAGTGCTCTTCCTGTCTTGGGTGAGATCAGCTGTGTATAAACATTCCTGTGTTTTGTAGCTGTTTTTAGCACTGGTTCCTGTGTACTTCAATTGCCTTGAAGGAACTTGCTCTACCTAGTTATGTATCTAAACTGGGATAGTTAACTGAACATCGCATTTTCCCCATCATAACGGAATATTAGGAGGAGAGTTGTCCTGTGAATTTTGCTGAGAGCAATGCATGTGCCTGTGTAAAGGCATTCTTCATGAGGTTTTCTTAACTTTCCTCTGGGTTCACTTTTACAGTCTTAGCTCCTTCCCAGGAGTGTGTTTGATCAATTTGTGCTGCATTTCTCTTTTATCTTTTCTTTTTGATATTATCAGGTTCTTTGCTAAGAGTAGGCCACTCATCTGTGATTTGGATTCTGCTATTCGGCTTCATTTGAACAAGAGAGTTTTCCTCCCCTAGAAGCTGCTAGTCACTAGCTAGATTTCTTTAAGATATAATTTTCCGGAATTTTTTCATTTTTCTTACAGCATTGCCCTACTTTTTTCTAATATGAGATTATACAATTCATTATATTATATATATATTTTTTTCTTTTCAGGGATTTAGTGATTCTAGGAACTCATTCTCTTTCATTAACTCTTCTGACCAAGTGCTATGTTCCTTTCTCTTTAAAAACTCAGTGCTGTTGTGTTCTTCCTTTAATTTCTTTATTGGCTCATCAGTCAAGACTAATCTAGACATATTTCCTCATAACTGGGCTACCTGTTTTGTGAAGAAAGGGATTTATTTTAATTACTCCTTGTTCCTAAGTATTCATCATTTCTTTGTATTTCTTTGGGGCAACTGAATTGCCACCTCCTGTATTGTCCTGAAACACTCTATCCTATACAGGTTTGTTATTTCACTGACAAGGAAGGTTGTAGGACAGAAGACAATACTTCAGGGTTCTTTGATTTCTGCTGAGGTTTTGGTTTCTTGTACATAAAATATTGCTGCAGTCATGAATTAAGTTTTACATTGCTGTTCTGCTTCTTGATTTGATGGTGTGCTTGGTGATATAAAATAAGAGGATGGATATTCAAGTTTAAGGCAAGCATCACACACGCCTAAAAATCTTAATGCAAGCATGTTGTTTCTTCTGCCTTACCTCTCTTCTTCAAGGAGCAATGCTAACAGCATTGCTACAGTCTCTCTGAGAGGAAGCAACCACATATTAGTAGTGCAGACAACTGCTAGACTGTGTATCAGCAGGGGCTGATGTGAATCAATAGTTCCCTTTGTGCATTGTCTAGATGTTTCTGAGGTGAAAGCACACAGACAGTGCAGGACCCCTGTGGTTCAGTAGAAGTTGGGAACACATTCCCTGCACATGTGTTCTGAACACGTGTATGCTTCAACATCTGGGCAGTAGTTTGGGGACAACGCTGCTTTGGACCCTGTGTGTGTCTGAGATACTGAAGCAGATACAAAAGGCTTTTAAGGTGTGTAAGTGTGGTTGGGGACTTCTCTTACTGATAAATTTGATAGCTTGCTCTTGAAACTGCTTACAATGACACTTTGATATTGTGGCTCTTGCTTTTGAAGCACAGCTTTAAGGCTTCATCCTCCAGTATATGCCCTGCAGTCAGCTAGGATAGGGTTAATTCCCACAGCCAGGATAGCCAGACTGAACCAGCCAATGGGATATTCAATACTGTACTGACGTCATGCCCTGTATCTATAAGGAGTGGCTAAAGGGGCGGGGGG
>NW_010401465.1:10157-31814 GCF_000710305.1 Buceros rhinoceros silvestris
GGGGTTTATCCCCCAGACAGAGGAACGCCAGCCTACCCCAGCCAATAGACTATTCCTTACCATACTGGTGTCATGCCCCGTATATACAAGGTGAGCTAGCCCGAGAGGGCACACACGTTCAAACAGCAGCGTGCCTCAGCTGGGCTTGGCTCAGCATGGTGTGGCATGGCAGTAGCAGTAACAGTGCGTGGTATATCACTCACTTTATTATTGTTATTACTATTGTTTCCTCTCTCTGTGTGCGGTTCAGGTAAACTCTCCTTATCTTAACCCGAGAGGCTTTACTTTTACCATTGTTCTCCCCTACAGTATTCTCAGAAAAAAACAGTCGTTAAAAAATTGCATGAGGATGGAATCAAACCCTTCCAGGTGTCTGTGACTGATGTTATTGTTATCGTGAGCATTATTCTGTTTAAACTTTGGTATCTGGCTGAGTCGCCTTAGAATAGCCATTTCCCCTTGTCAGCATTAGAAATTAGTCTCTTGCTGTTGCTAAAGAATAGAGTAAGGTTTGTTTGGACCATTTTGCTCATTATTTGAAGGAAAAGGTAATGAAAAAATAAAAATGCAGGGGGGCAGAACTATATATTGTCTGAAACCGGTATCTTTCCTGAAATAATAGTTTCAGTAAAACTGTCTTTTCTCATTTCCAGAATTCAATTTATATAATTATATGACAGATAAAGCTGTTCATCTGGATTAGGCCAGTTGTCTGAGATTTGGGGAAATCCAGATATATACAAGTGCACTGTCTGATTTAGAGTATGGATTTCCCATTCTCCCAGGTAAGTACATTCATTTCATGGAAATGCTTCATAACTGAAGCATACTTCTTTGCATGGAACTTTTTATTTTCAGCTTCCAATGCCAGAAAGGTTTCACAATTCCAGTTGTTTTGGGAGAGACAGCTGAAGTAACAAGCAGACAGCATGCCTTGCTGTGCTTGCACAGGTTGAAGATCTACAGCCAGCATCTCTTAGTTATCCACTTGTCTTGCTAAATACCCTCGATTTTCTCATGGTTAGTTCTATACACAGTAATATTAACAGGCTCTTCACCTGGAAATCATCTTGTTTCTTCAGTGACATTATTCATGAACAGGCATATTAGCAGGGCATATCTTGCTTTGGATGTTTTCTATTACCTCTCATAGCAAAAATGATGCTTGATTTGAAGATAGAAGTATGGAAGGCAAGGTCCCTGGGATCTAATCCCAACTGATGTATTTCTTTGGTTTTGTCTGAGTGGTTGGTTATTCCTGTGACTTGGTTTCAGCAGTTCTGCTGAATAAACTGTAAACAAGGTCTGGCTCAATAACCGCTGTGAAGCTGAAAACAACTGTATAATGTGAAAAAGTGTTCTTGTGAAGAAATTATTATCACAGGGCAAACAATGCCAGAATTCTGTTCCTAGAGTTGCTGTGAGACATTGGGAAACAGATGTAATTACTACCCTGCCTCAAAGGAATAACTCTGTGAGGATAAACATATTAAGACTTAAATGATCTGTGATGGTAGAAATAGTTGGCCAGGGAAAGTCTGCATGGATTTTGATACTAACCTTTTGTCAGTGCTTGAATTTGATTAGCAGATATAATTTTTCTCAGTGTAAAAGTCCCAATTCTAATGCATTTTTACCTTAAAAAGAAAAAGAAGCTGTACCTCATGTTCATAGATTAAATCTCAAAAATATGTTCAAAGTAGCTTAGATATTTAAATGTGAAAATCTGCCTTCTTTAATTATTTTTATTTAAGTTGCATTCTTTGGAGCTGACTCAGATGTATTTTTAATGCTTGAGTCTGGCAATCTTCTACTAGCTGAATTGTCATCTAAAGGTAAAATCAAAATAATATTATAATTCTTAAACCAGGATAAGAACATTTTAGACACAAAACAAAGTTAAAAGTGATCTCTTGCTAAAGGGGATAGAAAGAGAGTTGGATTTCCCTCATTTCTGAAATTTCTTGGCAGAGTTTGATACCACTTTTTGACATGGTCATAAGTTAACTACTGCGGAACTAGTCCCTATAAAGCTAGACTATTTCAATATGTGGTTAAAAGAAAGAGAATTAGTTTTTTTAACTCCTTTATCTCAGGTCTGAGATACATCCTGAAGATGGCTTTTTGATTTATATAATTACTGATTAATATATTTGTATTAACAAGAAAAACTGAGCAGCTACTGAATTTCTGAGTAAAATAGACTGAATGATAGTTTTAGCTCTGAATTTCAGGTTATAACATGCCCTCCTGAAAGTCAGAGCTCCACTTTTGTGAGCTGATTTTACTATTTGGGATGTGTAGAGTCTCATTCTCCTTGGTTGGGACATATTCTTGGAGAAATTACACAATAAACTATCTGGATGTGACAAAGGATAGACATGGCAGAATTTCTAATTTCCTCCTCTAGTATCCACACTTCCAGATGCTAGAAGTGCTTCTGCCATTGAGGTTTTATATGAAGTATCTCAGCACCCTGTCACCTTTCTTCAGAGAAGTAACAGACCCCAGCAGGTGACTGTGCTTAGAACCTAAATGGAAGCAAAGTCAGGTTGAAGGGGAACTGATGGGGAAGTTGAACTTCTTTTTCCCTCTAAGATAGCTAAACTGTAGTCTCTGAAAGATTTCTGTTTGCAGTGAATGGTGACTAAAAGAAATTAAGCCTATAGCTTTCTTCCAACTTTCTGGTTTTTGAAGACACCTATGGATTACACACTCTATAAAATATTACAGTGTGAGTGATGATGCCTTTTTACGTATGATTTGAGTAATGAGCGGAATAGGGTTCCAAGTTGCAGCTACAAAAAAAATCAGAGAAAACGGGGCTTGTGTTCTTAACTCCTATTTATCTTTGAATGAAATGTCAAAGGGATGGAATCTGTTAAAATGCAACTCATCACTTGGATCACGTGCGTGGACCACCTTGGACTGTGCATGACATATCACTCCAAAGGATACCTCCCAGCCCCAGAACAATGAGAGAGCTTATGGTTACAGAATAATGATGTGAATTGAGAGGGCACTTTACCAGAAGGATTGTCCACTTTCCGAAGCACACTTGGTTACTGGAAAAAGGTTTCCTAGGAACTATTTAAAAAAAAAATTCTACAAAGGGAATCTGGGTTTATCTCCATCTGTGCGTTCTTCCTTTCCAGACCTGAAAATCTCTTCCTTTGAAAGCAGAACTTTAGCTATTCCCCTCAAAAGGGAGATGAAAGAAGGAAGTTACTACCTGAACTGATACAAACCTGTGTCCATGGATTCCCAGGACTGGAATCATTCCTAGCTCTCTGAATCCCATTAAGTGCAAAGGTGATGTGGACATGTACTGCAAAATCAACAGTGCATCAGAACTAGATAGCTTGCTGCACTATTAAATAGTGTTCAGCTGCTGTCTCAAAAATAGACTATTGCATACATTAACGATCTTCTGTAAATAATTTAGGAGATCATAAACATCCTTCCTACATTGCGTTTTTTGGTTTAGAATAATTAAATGAATGTACATGCCTGAATCATGGTTTATACTGACATTTGGAAATGTATTTGTCAGTTGAAAGCAGTAATGAAGTCATGGAATCATAGAATCACAGAATCATCTGGTTGAAAGAGACCTTTAAGATCATCGAGTTCAACGATTCACCCTGCACTGCCAGGGTCCCTAAACCATGTTCCCCAGTGCCACATCTACACATCTCTTAAACACCTCCAGGGATGGTGACTCCACCATCTCTTAAATCCTAATTAAGCCCAGTGGCACCAGACAGAAAGAATCCTCTACATTTAGGCTTTATCAGTCTACAAGTACTTGTCTGATGTATAGTAACCAAGGACAGAATTTGGCCATTTACCTAAGAAAAACTGAATCTGTCTTTAGACTGTATACATAATCATATTTTAGGGCAATGGACCAAGGAAGAACAAACTAACAACTGTTAACTCAAAGTAGCTGAGATTGTGAAGTTTGGACACCTGGAACACATTCACTGAATTTTTCTCCCTTGCAATAAAAGAAGTCCAGCAGTAAGACTGAAAACACAGAACGGTGTCTCCTGGTATTTCCCTTCATTGTTATTATTTCAACCTCATGTTATGGACACGCTAATAGTCCAAAGGGAATTATTATTGTTATAATGAATATTATCTACCAAATTCCGATTTTCAGAAAGCTAAGAACGATGGGGATAACTGGATGACTTCTCTATTTAAAGATAATATATGAAACTATATGAACTTGGCAATGGTAAATGCAGGTGATGTCCCCTGATCTTACAGCTGGGACTTCTAATATGTCTCTTTCGTATAACATCTGTTTTCTATTACATCAAGTGTATTTTAGCTACCTAACTCTTTCTATGCTTTCCAATTGCAAATGCGTTACTTTTACAAATCAAACAGTTGCAGTAGGCATGTTTCTACTGAGCAATGAATCTTGATCTCTAGGGAAGTGGAAATGAGCCTTACAAACACTGACAAAGTTTGAGTGAATAACAGTGCTCAGTCTGTCTGTAGAGTGCTGAAGATAATTGCTTCCTTTCTCTGGACAAGGACAGCTTTCTTTAGTCCTAGACCTCTTGCTCTGCTCTCTTCTGCACCTGCTGTGTTTTCCTCCCACTTACCACTTCAACAGTGTCCTTGATTTATAGCAAAGTAACCCTGTGATCCTTCTGCACAAGACAGGGAAGAGTATAAAATTCCAGTCGTTATTATATATGATAACTAGTTAATGTTGTAAGGAAGTGAAGTTGGAATCAAGTCATATTAGTGGATAACTACATAATTTTTTTGCACATTCTGTCCAATTATTACACACTGATGGTACCTTTCTAGGATACCCTGCCTCAGGTCACTGGTTGAGTTCTTGATCCATAGAGGGCAGTGACAGTTTTGTCAGTTAGAATGTTTAACCTTAAAGTATGTCTGTTTGGAATCTGCATTTGAACACTATGAAGAGGGATGTACTCTGCACATCCCACATGGTAGCCAACTTAAGCTCTATTTGTTTAAAACAAATAATAAAGAAAAATTTACAACCAAAATGCTTATGGCTGTTGGAAATTCCTGCTCTTTCCTCATTCTGCCCTCTTGGGGTTACAGAGGAGGGGAAGCAGGCATGGACAGTGTGTCTGCTGCAGATTGCTTTCACACTGTGGATTCTTTCCAGCAGAGAGAGACACTTGCCATGCAAATAGCACCTGCCTCAATGGGAAGCTTACTCTGAGCCTCTCCACAACCTGTTTAAATGCTCAAGTCCACTCCAGGTCCTTCTAGACTGCAGGGCTGGCCTCATCTGTTTGATTGATAGAAGGTGGGCATCACCCTTTTTCCCATGGTATGGCAAGCTGGTTTCTCATTGCAAGGGTGCAAGAAGTTGTATTTCAAGGAAAAGGCATCAAGGATGAAAGAAATACCATTCATGTTGGGATTGATCCTTGTCTATTCTGGACACTAAGCAGCTTCCACATTTTAAGGTACTAAAAGGAGTGTCAGAGTGGAAACAAGAGCAGTAGGCTGAGAGGTGGTGTGGAGGTGAGGTAGCTAAGTATTCTGCCTTAATATATATTTTATATTGCTATAGAATTCACATCTGTGGTGTAACATAGCGGAACACAACTCATGGACAGCCTTGTTTTCTTTAAGTCTCCTAACATATGGCCTAGGGCAGTATCGCTGTTCCTTCGCTACACAAGAATCACAGCCATAAATCACCATCAAATCGGAAAATGGATAAGCAGACATGGCTTGGGAGGTGAGTTCTTTAACACAGGGGCCCTTTTTAAACTTGTCTTCTCTGAGTTAATTAAAACAGCTACTACAGAACTATTCTATTTGCCCTAAACTGAATTTCTATGTCACCGAACGCGTGGCTACCATGATAGGCACTGACATCCCAGAGACTGAACCAAGAATGTCCTATGCAAAAACCCATTAAATAATTACTGCTAGAATTAAGGAACTGTAGTAGCGCTAGAACTAGTGTCTGTGTTTAGTGATTCTGGCCCCAAGGGAATGATCTGCAGTAGGCATGAGAGGTGAAATTAGAATTTTGTAAAGATTTGGGGGAGAGCGTGTATCTTAGGAGGCTAAGTACTTCCAGGAATTCTGCCATACTACTTAGTTCTTATTCTATATTAAACCTCAGATATTTGGGTTGGATCCAGCTTATTTGAACTGGAACTGTATCAACAACTATCCTTTTATTTCCACATTTGATTAGTGGTACCACAGTTAAAAACGGTTGTTTCCCCAGGTCATGCCCAGCAAAGTTTAGGAAAACCCCACGGATCAAATGTTCTGTTATGAATCTGTCAAAATCTGCAGTGTTCCAAGTTGCAGCAAGGACTGACTTTTATCGATGAAAGAAAAGAAGAAGACCATAGACCACCATTATTAGTTTTATACAGTCTTTCTCTTCTATTCAAGATTCAGTGCCAATCCCTTGTCTCCAAGGAAGCACTAGTTACCTCTAGTAACTGATTTTATGTTGGATTTATTCTTTCTGACATGCTTAGGAAGCTATCCATTAAAAGATGCCATTGGAATAAGAACTTTAAAGGGTACGCAGTTGCCTGGCCACTAGATAACACCACCGCCTGTTAATACAATTATAAATATTTTTATTCCATTCACAAACTTGCAATAAATTTTACATCCCAGGTAAAAATCTTTTATATAATTGACAGATAAACCTTCTAAACTTCAGTTTATCTAAATTAACCGTACCTCACAAAGGCAGCAAGATAGTCTACCTGTCCTAAACTCTACTCCTCTGTAACCACTGTGTCTTTTTTATGGAACAGTCCAGGAAAAATCTGAAGAGCTCGTGCTACCAGTCACGCAGATGGGCTCAGAATATTATGCAGACAAATTACATGCTGCCTGCTCAGGTCAACAGATTGCACATTAAGGAGAGATAATGATTTAGGATGCATTTGTGGGCAGAGGGGAGCAGCAGAAGTTCTCGCCAAAGTTATTCCCACCGAGTTGGAATAATACCAGTGGATGATAATTTATCACCTAGAGCCCACAGAACTGCACGGCAGCTATCCAGTTGAATACACTACCTCAACCTCCCGTGCCAGAAAAGGGCAGCTGTATAATAGCCACTGCTGAATTCACACACTGAGGATGCATTGTGTTGGCTCTTTTCCATAGTGAGAAAGGTGAAGGGCATACAGCAAGCGTGCCCCATCACTGGAAAGTCAGATTGGTACTTCTTCTCATTATTCATTTCGAGTTCTATTTCTTTTTCTGCAAACTAAATAATAGAACCAATGCTGATGATGCTTGCATCCCAATCCAGGTGGCTGATTTTTGGTCATTTAATGTTAGACTCAAATAAAATATTGCCTTTTAAACAGAGAATGGACAAAACAAAGGAGCATACCACTATGTAGCCTTAAAATCCATCTCCAGTTCTTACTCCAGCTCCTCACTTCAATCTGTATTCTTGTTATATAGCACTTGAGAAAGTGGTTAATAGGTTGTAAAGAGCTAAGTAATGAAGTCAATTAAGAAATTCTCTTTGTTTCACTTATTTTGTATTAGGAAATATGATTAGTTTTCTCTGCTTGTCTCATTGTTATCCCTACTGACAAACAAAGAGATGGTGGTTTATGTTGCGTATTTCTAATGCTTGTAAGACCTTTGCACTACATGTCCTGATTTATGCATTAATATTTAATACGGATAATTAATATGGAAATTATTAAAGACTTTTTATGTCTTGACACTGAAGTATTTAGTTAAGTCTTCATCCCAGAATGCTTTGCTGCTACCATCATGGTGTTAGCATGTATTTCAAAAGACTGCTCAAAATTAACTCTGAAGGTCTTGCCCAAGCACGTACTCTGTACTGGGGGCAAGAGATGGCTTTGAAATGGCATTTCCTTTTGATAAACTCTCTTCAAAAGGAAATAGAAGACTGCTAGAACCATTTTGCTTTATGTGCCTTGGCAGAAACGGGATGTATATTTGGGGTGTTTGAACAGAAGTTGTGAACTGCAACAGGAATGCTGCAGCACTGAACTACCTCAGGACTGGTAATGGATCCATGGATGCTTTCTTCCATTTACTGATGACACCAAAATAACTGGGTCTGGTCGGTTTGGCCTTCTAAGACTTTCATTCTTTATATGAAATAGCTAATAGTCAGCAATTCCAAAATTTTAAAGAGAATCAGACATTAAATTATTATTTGTAAAGAATAATGTTTACAAACCTCTGATTAGATCAGGATCCCTCTGGGCTTGGTACTGTACTTCCTTCTTCACTGTTAAGCTGACAGCCTAAATAAGAACAAAAACAGAAAAATATTGTCATGTTATACTGCCCCATTGGTATAATCTGAAATACTACAAAACATTTTATATGCAAAAATATTTTAAAAACCCTATAAATCAAACAGGCATTAACATCATAGTCTGTCTGGGAGAATTAAAACAATTAAATAAAGAATGAAAGTTAAAAAAGATTGCTGGCATCCAGGGGTTTGTGACTATCCTATGTAAACATTCACTTGTCTAGACCTACTCTGGGTGTCTGGATTTTCAAAACATCCATTTAGATAAGAGATCTGAACACAGCTCGGCTTGTTTCTAAGGCTGTATTTGGATTCTTGGCAGGAGAAATCAGCCCGTGTCAAGCTCTGACTTACTAAGGCTAGACCGCTTTTTGCAGGCAAGCTAACTTGTTTTCTGCTCCCTCAGTGGCAGAGTGCAATGGTGATGTGATGCTGAGATCACAGGAATCCTTGCCTCAAAATTTGTGCCAAGATTCTTCAGGGTCTGATCGTACAATTAAAAATTATTGGTTCTGTTGTGGTTGCTACCTGCCTGCTGAATGGTGGTGAAGGACTTGATAACCAGTGTTAGATGTCTGCAGCTGAGAAGTAAATTGTCTTAGGTTTATGACTAACAAGCAATAAATGTTATGCTGCAGCAATAAAATCACTTTTGTATATATAGCCTTACCCAAGCTGTTCTTTTTGCACATTGTTTTTTTTTAATATACACAATATGTTTAAGCAGAGCACAACATAAGTACTTGTTTTTCAAAGTAGCACCCATCCTTCTCATTTTCTAAAAAGTATCGATGCTTTTTAAAAAATACTAAATATATAAAAGCAACAATTGCAAAAGGTCTTTCTAAAGCATGAGGAATAATCTGTAAGAGAGCCAGGCATGATATTCACCCAGGAGATGCTTTTGGTAGCTATGGGACTGGTAATTTATGACGCTGAACAGTTTCACATGAATTGTTTTTCTAAAGAAATCCTGTCTTTGAGAATAAGACATTCACAAGATGACATTTGGCCTGACCTTCCACGAAAACAAATGATGTTGTTGTTATTATTTTAACAAGAGCTACAGATGTTTATCTGAGCATCTTCTAAATTTACCATGATTTTGAAGTTTGATACAACAAATGAATGCTCAGCTCATTAATATGAATTATTAATAGGTTTTTTTAAAATAAAGTTTTGACCTGTCCTGGGTGGGCAAATCTGTAAATCCCTGACCTACGATGCTTCATTACACTGTGAATCCAAGACAGCATTATTGTGATGTTAATGGCACTGCCTCAGTCTAAACTGTTAGTGGGAGGTTTGGTTACTTATTTCATATTGGCGTAAAATTTGCAAATTGGGGCAGCTTTCAAAAGCTGCATAAAAGCTAATCAGTGGCCTGGAGAATCATGCAGATTCTTGTAAACATGAGTCATTCTGGGTCATAGTAGTAGACACTATGAATAAATGAATGTTAACCATTTTTTTCCCAAAAGAGCCTGTTTAAAAAGGAAGAAGCCCTTCTGATTGCAATCACAGCACTCCAGTCACCTTATAAATAAAACCTCAATCTAAAATTGCATTGAAATGCTGCAAAGTATTTATATAAAGCTTTTATATAAAGCCACACATTAGCCAGATGCATTTAGTTCTGCAATATCCTGTGAATTGTTTTATCCACAGCAAACACATTAATGAAATTCAGGTGTCTCAGCCATTTCTGTGTGTGGGTTCCCTTGGCTGTCCATGGATCTACTGAATACCCCATAGGTCCCAGAGGGGTTGGGCGAGTACTGCAAAGCTCAAAGTTACTGCCTCCAGTTGTCCTTTTGTCCCTGCTGCACAGGGGAGGGGGCTGTTCATGGATTATTTTTGTCGCTCTAAGTACAGTAAAGGTAAATAGACTTCTTAACGCATGACGCTAATGAATCATTGGGCCACCTCGCTACTGGAAGGGACAATGAAATTGGAAGCACTGACCTGGTCCTTGTTGTTCCTGCTTTCACCCAATCAGCTGGAGTACAAAGAACAATTTACCAGAGCAGCACGGGGCTCATCATTGTACAAGCAGAGAGCCTCAGTCTGTGTCCTGCTTCATGGTTGAGAATGTAATGTTGTTGATCTCACAGCCCTTGTAGCTTAGCAAGTCTCATACCATGATTAAAAGCTAGAAACATCTCCCAAATCTTTTACAAATTTTACTCATCCTCTATTACAAAGTGCATACTGCATGCTGGTTGTGTTGTTTCATTTTGTTTTGTTTTTTTCACTCTGATTTACCACCGGAAATGTACAGATTGTATAATTTGAAAAGAAGAAAAAAAGAAAAAATACACATACGCCTAAAAATTCTATAGTTTGCAGACGAATGAACTGAGGTTAAAGGTCCCAGTCATTATGGCTGTTTGTTTTATTCATTAAGGGTAACAGCCCCCTCTCCTGTTCTGTCCCAAATGAATTTTGTGTCAGAAAAGTCTCAGATTCCAGAAACCTGTGCAATCTGCACTCAGAAAAGAGCATGACAACCGTAGGAAAATGCGTAAGGACAGATCACCAGTTAACTCTATTGATTGCCAGTGGACATATTCCTACCTCGAATCTGCTGCAGAAACAGATCAATAGCCAACTCCATCTTGCTATGAGGAGGGCCTCTGCTAATACCTTCTCAAACAGAGGTCCTAAGGTACTTTTTCCTGAGTAAAGACTACACTGATCAGCTCTTCTTGTTTTCCCGAGTTCAGAGCAAGGACTTTATAACAGCTGACAAGTGGGAGAGCCAATATCTGGGATGGAGTGGATGAACAGCGTGAAAAGAAAACTTACCTGCTGCACCAGAAACAAACCAGACACATCCTGAGGTTCACTAGAGGACAACTGGTCAGCTTCCAGTGGACCTGAGCCACTGCACACACCACTCGATAACATCCTACATTTATTGCTGAAGCTGAAGTTAACACTATTATTAATATGGGTCAGGAAATATCTGCTCTCTCTCTTCCTGCTATAAAACAAAAGTATTTAATTTTGGGATATGTTTGTTAGCTCCTTGTTTCCAAGGCATTCATGATAGATTTAGTGGGATGCTAAATATCTCAATTTGTCCTCTGGGGTTAATTAAACTTAATTTCAGATTTGAAGATGACAAGCCAGGTCACTGAAGGACACATGCCTTCTGTTCCCTTAGTTAGTGTGAATGCATGTTGATTGACATTTTGGTTATACCTTCTAGATCTTCTATTTTAAGGTGAAGCATAGAATTGTCTTTGCAATGTTGCCTGACAGGCCCTTTCAACTTATCAACTCAATGTGTCGATTCTGGAGTGAAAGCTTTGGTGGTTTTTTTTTCTTTATGGCACTTAGTGGCTGAACCTTAAAAATAAGGATTAAGCATGGTAAAAATAGAAGATTGCTCAATTATTATATAACAAATATGACAAGTTCCAACTTCAGAGGGTTCCAAAAAAGGGTGGGAAGAAGCAGAAGGAAAATAAAGAATTTCAAGGAAATATAGTTCGGTTCTCATCAGGCTTCTTCTGAAAGCAAGGGAGATAATGAGAAGGAAGGAACGATTTCTACTTTTTAAGTACCACAGTATAACCAATCATAACTCTTAGCTTAATTTAGAGCCACAGAAAGGGATTCATACGTTAGTGTGCATGTGCATTGTAGATTTATTAATCTGATTCATCAGTGGTTGTAGGAATTAGTTTGGATTTCAAGGAACAAGTAAGATCAGAGGAAGCTTAGATGAGGTAGAATTGTTGCTCCTTTGCTGGGAAATTTTTAATTTAGAAATATGACAACTGAACGTGAATACGCCTTGGACCAAAACAACTGCTGAAGCAATTTTTCCTTCTAGTGCCTTCTACTAGGTGACTGCAATATTAACAACAACCACTTTTTAATGAAATAACTTTAAGTAATCAAATTCCAACTTTTGAAATAATGTGCTCCTCTTTCAACCAAGCCAAAGGGAGGCTTAGTGATGAGGAGATAGAAGAGAATTCTTTATTTCTGTACTGAACTGTAAACTTCTCTGCTTCCTTTACTTTGCCCCCTTCCCTTCACTCGAAAAGGAGCAATCAGTATTGAAAACATGGAAGAATGATCAGAGTGGAAAACTACCCAGCTGAAATTTTATTTTGGAAGAGAAAGCAATTCTTTTGCTCAATATTATATTTATTTTTCCTCCAACAATTGTCAGTGGAAAAACGTGGAGAGTTGAAAATTGAGCCAAATGTGAAGTTTTTTCCCTCTGAAACATGCCACTGAATTCCTCCCTTCTCCTTTGCCCTTCATCAGCTGTAGTTAATATGCAAGCTGTTTTGATGCTGTACTATGATTATGAGGGAATGGTCTAAATATTTATTAGAGACTTTAAATTTAGTCTTATACTTTCCTGAGTGACTCCTCCAGTCTCACTTATCAGCTTCCTATCTCTCTGGAAAGAGCTCTGAAAGAAGTAAGCAAAGGAACGCACAAGAAATGGCTTCCCGGGCCACAGGGTGCCAAGCAGGCATGCATGGGCTTGTTTTTAAAACTGTTCTTGAATTCTAGGGCCTTGTGACTTTTGAAGGCTCTCCCTTGTTTCTGGAAGAGTCACATTTACTGACCCTGTGCTCCTTATTTGGAATCATTTGAGGGTATGTCTGCTTGGACAGAGGGGAGGTGTCATGCATAAGGCTTTCATCAGCGCGGCTTCCGTACAATCCTAAACATCCACTGGACTGACTACGTGACCAATGTCGCTGTCCTTGAACAGGCAGAGGTCACCAGCATTGAGGCCATGTTGCTGAAAACGCAGCTGCGCTGGGCAGGGCACGTCTCCAGGATGGCGGATCACCACCTCCCTGAGATTGTGTTCTACGGTGAACTCGCCACCGGCTGCCGCAAGAGAAGAGCTCCAAAGAGGAGATATAAGGACTCCCTGAAAAAATACCTCAGCCTTGGCCATATTGACCACCATCAGTGGTCCACCCTGGCCTCCAATTGGGAGATTTGGAGACACACCATACATAACGCTGCTGTCTCCTTTGAGAGTATGTGTAGAATCAGTCTCAAGGAGAAAAGACAACGCAGAAAGAATCGTGCCTCAACTATACCACCCAAGGAGACCTTCCGGTGTGCTCTTTGCAACCGGTCTTGCCTATCCCGCACTGGCCTTTTCAGCCATCAGTGCGCTTGCAGTAAGCGTGGGTAAAGCCCTTCCCAAATCTTCCTCCGCGAAGCCAAGCCATGATGATGAAAGGCTTGCTCGCTGCTGCCAGGCTGGAGGTGTAATTCCCTGTTCCACCCTGCACCAGCTCCCTGGAACTGTGCTCCTGCTGTTCCCCATGTGCTGTCTTCAGAGCTTGTCTGGTCTGACTGAGGCAGTTCAGCTCTTTAACTCCAACAGAATTATTCATCTAATGGTGGTAGAATTTTTTCCTGCCCTTAAGGAGCACTACCAGCTCATGGAGCAGACAGGAAAGCACAAGCACACGGCAGCGCTCGAGCAGAGAGGAGACAGGAGTCCTGACTGCTTCTTTCAGCAATTCCCTATATTTGAATAGATTAGCTGTAGCATAACTTTTACTTTATAAATTACTATATTCAGTCACTGTATTTCCTTTAAAACTGAAAGAGTTTTGGAAGGTGATCAATAGGAGCAGAGATGTATCAGCTAGTCCAAACGCCAAAGTAATGATGACAAAACTGCACTTTTTCTACAGTCACCTTCATGTCTCTCCCATGTTAATTAAGACTTCAACTCTCTTGCCAGTTAACTGAAGTATGAGAATATGAAGAATCTTGCCCAAGGTCACACAGCAAGGAACTAGAGGCTCCCAGGAGTCTCTGCCTTGCAACAGCAAACTTCCCTGCTGGAATTAGAGGAAACAACAGTGCTGCTTAATTGAATTGGCATTCTGTGTCCCATTCTGTTCCCTGGAAACTGCGGAAGTCTAGTATCAGTAAAGGCAAGATATTCCTGCTCTCCGATCCAGGATTTGATTTGGACCAGATGCCCTTTTCAGTCCCTAGTGAAAGCTCATTCCCCTTGGGAGTAATTTCTTGGCATATCAAAAGTTATTCTGGAGGAAATGCTACTGCGTTTGGCAGGTCCCAAGAGGAAGCACAAAAAAGAGAGAGAGGTGACATTTCAAAGCGGGGCCAGACTGTCTTGAGAACCTTTTCTACACTGCAGCTGAAGCCTCCATCATCTGAAATTTGGCCTCCTTGGGTGCTGCTGGTGGTGCTTATTTATTTTTGATTGCTATTTCATGCTTTAAATTGCAGAAATGGGGAGTACTTTGCAGATTATCCTTGAGAAATTGTCTCTTCCCAGGCACTGCACAAGAAGCAGGTTTGTTGTTTTGTTTTCTTTTTTAATGTGACTGTTGGCTGTCATTGTTGATCTTTCACTGGCGACCTTTCAGTCCCAGTCCTCCCTCCAATCTGCAGTTAGTTAGCTGTGAATATATTTAATTAAAGCTGTGTCTCACAGCAGGGTAAGTATTAGCAGTCTGTATATCATTAGGGGTTTTTTGTTTTTATTAGTCTTAGAGTGTTTTAGGACTCTCACTATGAAAATATCATGACGTCCCCATCTGCTTTCTCTTGACAGAAGCTGTAGCCAGCTACAAAATGTAGACTTCGTGCAGTCTGTGAGCTGAGAGAAAACTGTTCGCTCATCAGCCTTGTCTTAATTGTAAAGCACTGCATCTGCAGCCAAGCTTTAGGTTTGTGCCGCCAGGTTTTGTATCTCCTCATGTAAAATACTTCAGTGATGAAAGTTATAGCAACACCTGCCAATGACTTGTGCCAGTGCACTCAGCAGAAAATGAGAAAGAGGGATTAGAAAATCGAGAAAAGGATATACAGAGATTTGGAAGCACCAACCAAAACCCATCAACGTTACTCTATAAGCTAATAAGGGAGAAAAATATTGTCTTTGGAGACGTAATTACCTGACAGAATTTCATTTGCTTTCTGCTCGTCTGCCCCTCTCTTTTCCAAACACACTCAAGCAGTTGCCGTTGGCATTCCCTGGCTGGAGGTTGAACATCTCTCTGCTGGTTCAGGCCATGCCCTTCCACCTGTAAATCCCAGAATCCTTCAAATTCCAAATACAAATCCCCTGTCATTACAGCCTCCATTTATCTTCTGCTGCATTATCAACGAACTAGAAAGCATTGTCACAATATTTTCACCTCATACTACCTTTGGTGAGATTCTCTTGTCAGTATGAACTTAAGCCAGCCCCTACATTTACCAGGAATTTAGAAATGGCATCGAACGTGCTTGCAACTTTAGAGAAAAAGTGGCAGAAGACTGAGGTGACTGTTAAAAATTGTCATTGATTTTGATATTCATCTGGATGCATTGCTATGCAGCAGGTCTCTAATAGGAGATCGTTGTTAATGTAGTAAGACAAGTATGTTTCTTTACAGGTTGATTCTAAGTGTCATAGAACTTCAAATTGGTTAAATTGGTGCAAAAATGAAGTGAAGCCTTGATAAATCACAGCTTTGTTTTATTTGGGGGAAGAAGACTCGTAGTCTAATTAAAATAATGAACTCTTGCCTGAGGCTACAGGCTTGCCATCATAATTCTACAAATGACTGTCATAATATTTTCGTAGTGAGAGTCGTAAAACACTCCAGGACTAATAAAAACAGTAAAGGTGTTCTTCTGCTGGATGCCTGCAAAAATGGGTGGCTGTGAAGGGGTCAAAGTCAAGAAATTATTCATGAAGATACACCATTTTTCCAGGCTCTTTCTCAAGTTTGCCTTTTTCATTCTTTCTAGGGTTTTTTTGCCAAATCCATTCAGTGATTGGGAGTAGGATAGATACTGCTTTTCAAGCCCAGCATGATGTTCGAGTGCTCTTGCAGGCCTTAATTGTCCTGGCTGACCTCACCTTGGGACCTCCACACCATACTCTCTCTGTCCATTTCTCCAGGAGCTCTGTTTAAGCCCAGGCTGTGTCTTTACACCTTGCCTGAGCTATACTTTATGTATACATTTCTAGCCCTGTCTCTTGTTTGGATTTTGGATCTATCTTGTTCATTTATCTCTAGTCCTGTCTCTAGCCTGTCTCTTGCTGCTCTGGACCCCTCAGATACAGGCTGGCCTGGATTCATCACCTTCCATTGTCTGGGCCTGCTGAAGGATCCTCTTACCAGCATCCTGCTCTGTTGAGATACGTGGGACTTGCGCCATGCCTCTGCTGTGCCCGCCTGCAGCTCCCAGCTCATCCTCCTTTGTGCAGCACCTCTTGTTGCTCCCTGATGTGAGAAAGACTTATCTTCCTATTTGCAGAAATTCTAAGTAGGATCTTCAGTATTATTTTACGAACAGCCAGAACTCAAGTTCCATTCAATCAATATCTTGATTAAACTGGTTATGAAAATTAGAATTGCCAGAATTGAAGTGGAAGCTAATCTCAAGATGCTTAGAATCTAAGGGAGAGAGTGCATGTATGGGGAGAATGAGATATATTTTGTTACAGATTTCTGATATTCTTATTCCATTAAACATGAGTGTACTAGTGCAGAATATTGCCAAATGGCAGGGGAAGAGGGGAGAGATGAGAGAGAGATGTTACACGCAACTTTTAGAAGGGATAAAATAGAATTTGAATATGTTAGACTGAGTGGGCTGTATGAAAGACTTTACAAGGTAATTTGAAGAAGAAAATCCTTTACCAATGGAATCGTGTGTGGGAAATGAATAAAAAGCAACATAAATTTCCCAAGAGCAAATGATATTCAGTAACCCAACCATTTTCCCTGATAAAATTTCTGGTTTTGGCTAAATAAAGAGATGCAATAAATTTCCCTTATCTTGGCTTCAGTAAAGAATTTTAAAACAACAAACACAATGATGTGATATATTAGACAACATGTTTCCACCGGGGAGAGTGGAGTATTAATGCCATTGACCAAGGCTCTGGAAACCTGTCTGTGATGGTGGTCTCCTCCCAGCAAGGAGTCATAACTCAGCTTTGGTACACATGGGGGATGTAAGACTTCAGAATACCCCAGAGAATATCCCAGTTCTGTGTTTGGCTTAGCAAAGCAGGGCTTAAGTGGACAGGGTATGGTTTTGGGAAGGAACAGCTGAGAGAAATTAAACTAAAAGAAAATATTGGAACAAATTCAGGATGGATTTCAGTGAATGCAAATACATTTAAACTGGATAACAGAAGAAAGTATCTAGATAACTGAAGAATGAATCTCTTGTGATGATCCTTCAGTAGAAACAGGATGAGCAGAATTGAAATGGTAATTAATTTTTCGACAGGGCTTAATCAGTTCATGAAATAAACCTCCCTGAGTGGTTCCTCAAAGGTCTGAGCAAACTGACTGAAGAGGTTCCTCCCAGTCATGTTGGTTTTATTCAGTGGACTGAAAATGGATTGATTTTTGACAGAGAACAAGACTCTTCAGTAACTCTGACAACTGTCATTTCAACTTTATACTTGTATATGGTCTATTGTTTGCTACTGTGGCCTGTGATTTCTTACAGAACATTTCAGACTATTTAATCTTCCCCTGAATAATGAGAAATATTTACATTATGCTGAATTGACTGGTCCTGTGTTGTTAATGGATAACTTACGGAGACAGAGATCTTTTCGCATTATTGAGTGGTGCTAAGATCAGTGGCCACGGTGAGATATAGAAAGTCAACACAATGCAAAATGATGTTCTCTGCTGCAAATAGATGATTTCACCTATTTTCACAGATCCTTAAAAATTATTTCCTGTCTGCCAACCTCCCAGAAGAGTTATATTCAGGACAGTGCAAAAGTCTCCATCGGTATGTTTGAGGCAGTGTCAGGGATGTAGAGCACAAGCACTAATGGCCAGAGGATCTGCCTGGTGGAGGAGGAGCAGTGATGTTGGGAGCTGGAGCATGGAAGATCAGCAAATTAACCTGATCCAAGCATTGAATTGCCTCAGTATGGCTCTGCCTCCTCTAAACTAAGGTATGATACCTCCTCCTCTGAGAAGAAGGGAGGTGGAAATGATGCTATGCCTGCTCATACACCTTTGCAAGATCAGGGTGAGAGGGTAGCACCTCTGTGAAGCAACTGAGCTGCTTATAATGCGGAAATTCCTGTAAGGGTATATCAAGGTGTCTGGCACCCTGCTGCTCAGGAGTGTATAGGAAGCAACAATCTCCCTCTCATTATACAATTAACTAATTATGCTTCTCAGTAGAATTAATCATATATTAAATTCACTCATTCATATTCATAATTCTTGTGTCTACATGGTAGCTATGATTTCCCTCTATTACAGTCTGAATTACAGCAGCCTAAATCTGATCATTTTTCCACTTCTGAACACTCCTCGTCTTTGGCACAGCTGCTATTTCTGAAGCAAAGCAAAAAGGGAATGCAACATTTTCCTGCCTTCTATGACTTCTCAGAACTCTTTTATTGCCACATCGTGAAAAACATTTTAACAAGGCTACACACTCTGAAGAAACTGTTGTCTGTTTTCTCTGGAGGAAACCATCATGTTTTCTGCTTTACAGCCTAGAAGGTGATTCACTGTCATTACTGAGCTCATGTAACCTAGATATCTTAGGTGTAATGTGAACCTCTTCCATTACATTCAGCATCTCATGGCTGAAGCCAAATCTTCACTATTAGAGATGAGTGAGGTACTTAAAACTCTCAGGAAAAAAGCCTTGACATTTGTTAGCTGGTATGCAAACACACTGAGAATTTGTCACACAAACTGTGGATCAGGAGACACAGCCCTTTTACCTTTGCCCCAGCTACTACTTTGCTGTGAGCATAAACTTATTGCAAGAGGAAAGAGATTTGGTTGCACAAGTGTCCATGCACACTGTGACATTTGAAATGTCTTAGACTTTTCATCATTTCATCATCACTTAGACATGTGAAACCAAACTGTATTTAATTTGCACTACAGTAGGCTAGAAAAATGTGACTGAGTTTAATGAAATTGTTTTGGATTAGACTTAAAGAAATGGCAACAGAATGTAGCTCTGAGCTTAGATTAGATCCTTTTCAGTTTTTTAAGTGAAAGCAGATTTTTCTTTCGTTTTTCTTAGAAGAGAAATTAAAAGCAATCTCCTTGTTAAACGGTGTCTTAAGAAGAGTACAAGCATTCAGGAGTGAATTTGTTTTAATTTTTTCATAATTTTTCCTACTGCAAAAATTATCTTTGACAATTTCTCTTACTGCTTGCAGTGCATATTGTAATATATTCCTTTATGATGGTAATCATAATTCCTCCTTAATTTTTCTATGGGATAACTAACCTTTCAGTTTCTTTTAATTTTTGTGCATTTTAAACTTCAAAAATATCCACTGTATTAATGTGGAGGAAGAGAAACTGCATTACCCCTCTGAATGGTGAACTTGAGCTCCCCAAAGAATTGCTGCAAGAGATTGGTGGCCAGCTAACTTCTTACAAGCAGCCAACTGAGGCGAAAATAGGATGAGGTAATCTCTTTCCAGTGTCTGAACACTTAATGCTATGCTACTGTTTTGAGTACATCTTCTTTTCCCTTTGGTTTATGTGCATCTCTCTCCAGACAGGCAAAAAAAAAAAAAAAAAAAAAAAAAAAAAAAAAAATTCAACAAGTTGGTCTAGCAAATTAAAAACAGAGAATCTTGCCAGGAAAAAAGAGATTAAAACTTGGTTGTTCAGTCTCTGTTTACCTCAGTTGTAATGACTGAGGGCTGTTTTTCTTCTGCTCTTTGGCTCTTTCCTCTTTTCCAACTTGAGTTTAAAAACTTCATAACAATATTTAAACTTCAAGCAATAGTAATATCTAAACATCCTAAATCCTGAAGTGCAAATAGCCAAGATACTTAGCTTAGTCTTCAAAATTGCTCAGCAGGCAAGTTTATTAACTTGCTAAGACTGTCTCCAGGAAAGCAATGATACCAGTTATGTTTAACGCATTGATAAATTATAATTGCTTGGGGACTAGTTAAGAGACTACACTCCTATGTTTGTAAACGTAGCATATATTGAATGATAATAATAATATTGTTTTCCTTAAACAAAATGGCAAGCATCTGATTTTTCCTCATGATAGTCATAGCCTAGTACTTCTGAGCTCAGAAGAAAACATAGGATAAACACACACACAGGTTTCAAATAAGGTGCAAATTGGAATACAGGTCAATTACACCAATACGTTTCTCCACCTTGATACGGAGTGTACCTATGGAAAATGTTCTTCTTAATAAAGTTATAGGGAATGCCAAGGAAAGAAGGGCATATGTATGTGGTGAGGAACTGCCTCCTGGAAAAGTCATTCTGAGGAGCTGGGATGTGAGACATAGCAAATCAAGTGCAAAATTGGTGGTGTACCTGAAGGTAAACACAGTACTTGGATCTACCATCACAGGAACTTCAGCTAGAATAAGCTAGCCTAAGCATTCTGAGAGATTTGAAATTTGGTTTTAGGTGTGATAACTGAGCCTAATAAGTTTACAAATAGAAATATTACAAAGCTGATGAAGGTAGCTTTTAAATACACCAACAGAAGAAAAGAAATCTGATTGTACATGCTCTTCCATCTAGGAGAACACGGTATACCTGAGATCCAGTCTCTAGAAATTGATGACATATCAATTTAAATTGTGAATGGAGTGAAACATTTGAACAGGGATGTTAATAAACTGCTCAGAACTATTACCAACGGTAGTGCAAGATTTATTATTTATCACTTGCGTATTTAAATGAGAGGAGTTATCTCTAAGAAATATGGCTTTAGCATCCAGCATTTCTTTGATACGCTCGCTGTAGGAATTTCTGAGTAACATTCTTTAACCTGTAGTACTCTAAAAGGCAGGATGACCTTAACTGTATATTGCTTTTAAAACGCTGACTGTTTTTTGAGACGTAGTTGCTGTTGAATCCCCCATTCTGTTGTACATCAGGTTTGACAGAATGTCTCAATCATCTCTCTGTAAATCATGACTGGCCAACCAATGGCAACTTCCTTTGAATACTGTGATTTAAGCCCTCTCTCTTTCCAATCAAAATCAAAGAATTCCAGTACTTCACAACAAGTCCTCAAAGAATGCAGTTAGCTGTGGAAGTAGAGTGGGAAAAGACCACTAAAACTCTTCTCTTTGAAAATGTGAAGATACAAATAATGATAGAAGATGTGTTTCCTCAGAAGTGTGTTGTTGGGGGAAAAATATTGATGTGTAGTAATTTGTAGGAATCCCTGTTGATGCTGAGGATACTGATATGTAGCAGTATCATTATCTGCCAAGTTTCTCTGAATGTAAAGTGCTTTACAACATCTTAAGTTGAGCATTATGGACACAGGAGAAGATGGTTCTTTTATGGGGTGTGAAAAAGAGAATCACTCACACTCTTATT
>NW_010401465.1:31938-36449 GCF_000710305.1 Buceros rhinoceros silvestris
AAAAAAAAAAAAAAGAAAAAGTTGTCACTTGCCTTCTGCCATGTCCTGGCTCTATTCCTGTCCCCTGTGCATTGACCATTTGTCACTGCAATGAAGATGTGGCACATAGTGGGGATTACACGAAGCAGAGGGACAGTACACCTATAGAAGTATTTTATTGCAAAGGGTTGCTCCACATAAAGTAAGATGTATTTTACTGGTAAGATTCACCTAAATTCACTTTGAACAGAGCTCAAAATGCAAGCAGTAAGTTTGATTTGTAGCAGAGCAAGAGATTCAGTTCTTGGTTATGATATAGAAGTATTTTATTGCAAAGGGTTGCTCCACATAAAGTAAGATGTATTTTACTGGTAAGATTCACCTAAATTCACTTTGAACAGAGCTCATTTGTAGCAGAGCAAGAGATTCAGTTCTTGGTTATGAAATTAGATACCCCATTTTGAAAGAAAACTCCAGAAATTAGAAGGCAGAAGTTGCAGAAATACGTTACTAATGTCTTGTCCCAGCTAACTCTTGGTGCCGACTCAGAGTTACAAGTTACCATCTCCAGGAGCCTCTGGAGGGTGCTCTCACTCCTTTTTCCACTTGTGCATGAGAGCTATAAGATGGCATGGAATGCAAATGAGAATTCAGAGCAGTTCCAAGGAAATCTCAGTTCTTCCTCCATAACAGTGGAGTTTTATTATACTATGACTTCTCTTAACTTTATTCTTTGTAAGGACAAACACACTCTTTTTTTTGTCTGGATCTGAACTGCGTTTTGAAATGCAATGAGGTTTGGTTGTGTTGCTTTCTACCTCAGGATGACCTTCCTGTTATGAAGTCAATTGCATTACAGTCTGATCTGATTTTTTTTCCATCCCAATGTGATTTGCCCTGTGTAGCTTTGTATGGCTTCATAATAACTGATCATGACACAAATATTTATCTGTAGATGTTGGTAGTCAGAATCCTTGACATGTCTCTGGCTTTGCAAGAAGAACCCTCATTCCAAGTTACGGATACAGAAGTTCAAGGCAGTCCTCAGCGTGGCTTTACTGTAGCATTTTAAAAGTTTTCTCCTTCTGCCTGCAACTTTTGATCCATTTTAGAGGCCAGGCCTGATGACTCACTCTATAAAGTTCTGCAGCAGCCCGATCCTTGTTTTTATGCTTTCTGTGGATTGTTTGTTATGTTTGAATGTTTTACAGAATTAAACTCAGCAAAATCCTGTTTAATAAGGACAAGGACTGGGAGTTCTTCCTCTTCTTATTCCCATTTTTCATTTTTTAAAATGTTGTTTATCATTTTCCTTTGTTTCTTAGCAGCTTCACATTCTTTCAGATGACCTTTCTTCTATTTGTCCTCAGATGTGGGTAAAACCAGCTCTGTTGAGATAATGAAATCATATCCATTTTCCTCTCTTTCCCAGTCTATGTTCAGTTATATTTCTTCAGAGCAACTCTGTGATTGGAGGCTGTCATACTTCAGCTTCTTCCAAGCTGGCAGTAACATATCTCTCCTTGCTATCTGCTCACAAATTATTTATTCAGCCTCTTTCAGGAGATACCTGAAGTAACATCCTTCTTCAATAATGTCTTTTTTCATGGTTTGTTTTTACTTTCAGATTCTTTTTGACATTGTTCATTGTTTCTAAGGTTTCCTTTTATTTAGATTTTTTGAGATTTTAGTTTTTCCTCCTGTTAGGCCACACCGCACCATCAGTTCGTAAGTAGGATTCTTGACGGGATTTAGCCAGGTAGCTAAGTGGCTCAGTACTATCCAAAATGTCTGTAACTTAGGTCACTGCATCTTTTAATGATTCCAAATCAGCTTTGTTGCATCACCTGCATGCAGCTCTTTGATGTTACTTTAAAGTTGATGCATATGTTTTCTAGTTTAGTCAACATTTAAAAAGAAACAAACAAGCTTTTCCTTTTTAATTCAGATTGTTTATTTTGTTTCATAAATTTGAAAGACACTGTGACATTATTCCACATTTTCTAGTAAATTTTTTCTCTGCATATTCAGTACAAGACGTGCATGTTACAGTACTTTTTCTTGGTTTTTATTCATCAGGCTGCTCATTGGTCCTATTCTGACTAACCATGACAATTGTCTTAGTTTATGATACAAATTGGTTGCACTTACACTTCTAAAATTCTCAATATCTTGTATGTAAACTTTTGTTTCTTACATATACTTGGATCAGAGAATCCAGAAGCAATGTCAGGGCTCTGTAGAACCAGTGCTAGACAGTGTCCATCCCCTTCCAAAAGGTTATAGTACAACTGGGAGAGCAAAAGAGAAGGCAACAAACGTGATTCAAATTTGAGAAATAACTAATAGCAGAGTTGGGGTATTGTCCAGGAAGAAACATACAGGTCTTCAGAATCCTGAGTGCTTTGGTAAAACCAAGTCCAGAACAATGGTGCTTCTAAAACAGTGAACAGATGTCAGATGAAAGTGGTGGGAAAATGGTCTTGAGCAGGCAAAGAGGGTGTTCGTTCATCTATAGTTCAGCTGTAGAATTTCTTGTCAGCGGAGGTAGTAAACACTGAAAGTCTACACGGTTCTTAAAGTGATGGACAATCAATGGAAGGAAGAACACCTCAAGGATTAAAAAAACCAAAAGGACTGATTAAGCAGCTCCCTGTACCACGACTAGTGAGATGCTGGAAGAACATTCTACAGGCGCATCCCTAAGCCACTTGCTGCTTTCTTCTTTTTGTTTCTTAGGCATCTGACCCTGTCCACCCTCAGACAGGGCAGTGTATGAGGCCATTTGCCTGACCTAGGATGGATATTGCACACTAAAGCATTTTTTCAGGCTTCTATAATCCGAACTTGGATGTTTGGGATTCAATAAATAATAACACAGATTACATGTTGTCTTTCTGCATTTTGGGTCACTTAACATTGCACGGGGACTGGAGCCTCCAGGACAGTCAACTTTGAAAACTGGACCAGCTTTGCAGTGCTAGAGACATAACTGCTATGTTTAGTCTACAGAAATACATATACTTGTGGGCTGGAGAGCACATAGCCCCTAAAGCAATTCCCTTGTGAACTGAATCTGTCTCTTGTTGCATAGGCTAGAGAACTATTTTGAAAAGCGGAGGCAAAGAAAAGGTTCTGAGAGGTCAAACTCTCTCTTCCCCAAACTGTTTTTTAACTAACTAATACTTGACATGCGCCTGGCAAGATGGCCAGAACCGCAAATTCCTTCTTGGTCTGTGTGGGAAAAAATTATCTTCTATCATCCTGCTTTGTTTATTTAGCACTGACAAGGCACAAAGATGAGGAAGGCTATTGATCTTGTAAAGCTTGTAACGTAACAAGTGGAAAGCCAACATAATTGGAGATCAGAAGAGGGAAAATTTGAAGGAGCTACAAATCCCTCTATTAGGGACAAATCACTCTAGTTTCTTATGTGTAAAATGAAGACATCATCTCGCCAGGCTGCATTCAAATTTGTGAAAGAGACACATTTTCTTCAGTAACGCACAGAATAAAAAAGCTCCTGTGGAAACAGAATATTCTGGGAGCAATGCAACATGGAGAAGTGTGAGGCCACACACTGGATGAAGAGGATTTAAAAAAAAACCCCAAAAAGTGAAAGAAAATTCTGAACAGCAAGATGGTTCGTTTGCTGAGCTCTCTCCATCAAAGGATCTAATAAAAAAAAAAAAAAAAAAAAAAAAAAAAAAAAAAAAAAAAAAAAAAAAAAAACAAAAAAACCAAAGCAAACAACAAGATTTATTAAAAGCAGTGAAACGGTCTTCTGAAGACAAAAGAAACAGCCTGATTAACACACCTTGTGTCTGGGTTAACATGACAGGATGGCATGTAATTTTTTAATTTTTTTTTCCTAGGAGGTGGGAATTTATACCCCCCCTCTTTAATCTTCTTAACTAGTCAGTCTGCTACCATATTTCAATGAATATCTGTCCTGTGTCCTCTACAACATTGTGAGGTTTCTGAAGTCTTTCTGGACCTTGCCACACAAATGTCTGTTCCCTGGAGCTGTCCCCAAACCACTCAGTTTATTGGTACAGTGCCAGTCTGTGGTCATTGTTCAGAATGACAAAGGTATGCGCATGGCCCTGGTTACCACAAATCCTGACTCTCCTTCCTCACACTGTAAGATAATCTCTCCATTTTATCCAAGTTCAGTCACTACTTCAGGCTCTTTCAGATGCATCGTTCTAACACGCAAATCTCAAGCATCTTAAGGGTTGTGCTTCTATCCAGACCTAGGCATCTCTTTCTCCCAGGAGGTAGCAAGCTGCCCATTATATGCTCTCACTCAAGTCATGTTCCCATCTGAAAATTTTAATGACAGTTTGGCTACATCTGGTAGGTCTTTTCAAAACTCTTATAAATCTGAGAACTTTGTTAAATGCTATTGGATTTTTTTTTCTTTCAAATACAAATTATGATATCTATTTGCACTCAGTATCCTGATAGCGAGAGCATACAGGAAAGATGCTGGAAGATTAATGATTGTCCCGGTTTGGGCTAAACTTCCT
>NW_010401466.1:0-697 GCF_000710305.1 Buceros rhinoceros silvestris
GGCAAGTGTAGGGTCCTGCCCCTGGGGAGGATCAACCCCCTGCACCAGTACAGGTCAGGGGAGACCTGCCACAAAGCAGCTCTGGGATCTGGGATCAAAGCATCAAAGGATCTGGGGGTGATGGTGGACAACAAGTTAACCACGAACCAGCAAAGTGCCCTCATCGCCAAGAAGGCCACAGTGGTCTCCCGGGGCACCTTAAGAAGAGTTTGGCCAGCAGGTGAAGCGAGGTCCTTTTCCCCACTACTACATCTAGAGTGGTGTCCAGTTCTGGGCTCCCGAGTTCAAGAGAAACAAGGAACTACCGGAGAGCATCCAGTGGAGACTGGGAAGATGAGGAGGGGACTGGAGCACCTCTGTGCCGAGGAAAGGCTGAGAGCCCTGGGGCTGGTTAGCTAGAGGGGAGAAGGCTGAGAGGGGATCTCATCAATGTGATCAATAGCTAAAGGGCTATTGGTCAAGAGGATGGGCCAGACTATTTTCAGTGGTGCCCAATGACATGGGCACAAACAGGAAACCCAGGAAGTTCCACCTGAACAGGAGGAAAAGCATCTTCACTGTGAGGGTGAGGGAGCCCTGGCCCAGGCTGCCCAGAGAGGCTGTGGAGTCTCCTGCTTTGGAGAGATCCCAAACCCGCCTGGACACCAAACCCGGCAACCTGCTCTGGGCGACCCTGCTCTAGCAGGGGGTTGGACTG
>NW_010401467.1:0-474 GCF_000710305.1 Buceros rhinoceros silvestris
CTACCTCGGGAAGGCAGAGAGGAAGGAAGCATGGAGATGACCCTGCAGCAATTCAACAAGCTTGGGAGAAAATCGGCTGATCCAAGAATAGAGATGACCTTTCAGCAAAGGCGTCAGGTGGAAGGTGTGTTTGTCTTGATCATTTCCCTCTGTGGAGCATCAGGAAATGCTTTCCAAAGCAAAGGGGCCTCTAGAATAATCAGGGGTGCTGCTAGAAGTCTGTTTTGTGTGGCTGGCTGCAAGCAGACTGTCAGACAGACAGACAGGAGGCATCAGGGACCGCTACTTGGCGGAAACACATCGAGTAGAAGTCAGAAGGGAGAACAGGCTACGCTTGTCTTTCACTCAGGTAAAGGAATCGAACACCCGGCTTTGAAGGGTGAGGCAGCAGCAGCAGGGTCAGAGCGTGAACACCAGGTACTGCTACACTAGCTTCTGCAATCTGGGCTAGGTGTCAGCTGAGCGAGGCGGCAT
>NW_010401468.1:0-1172 GCF_000710305.1 Buceros rhinoceros silvestris
GGCGCCCCTGCCGGCCAGCGGGGCCAGCCCGGGCAGCGTGCGGCCCCAAAGCTCCTTTCGGGTTCGCTAAGTCGCCCCAGGTCATGGTCTGGAGGGACGCACTCCCCCAGCGGCCAAAAGGGACCCGTTCTGAACCTTTATCACTGAAAATCTGCCTCTTCCTCTTCTAATACGCACAGCGTGCACTCACCCACTGAGAACACCAATCCACTAGTTCAGTCTGTTAACATGGCATCTGCTGACCATTACGTCCTACAACGTTCCCAAGAAATCAAGAGTCAATACTGGCAGGTTTAGCACGACTTCAGAATCTCTCACACTTTCTATGAGATAATTCGGTATCTCTGATCTTGTTAATTTTCACAGTAAGGACAGAAATAAAGGGTCACTACTGTCAGACATGCCCTTTATGACAGCACAGCCGCCTATCACCAGCTGAACAGACTGTACTTACACTCGAAGACTTCGTATCACAACATGCTGAATACATCAGGAGAAATATTTTTCCAATTCATTTTTATTTTGGATTCCATTGTTTACAGCATTGATACAGGAATAATTCATGCAAATTTATCACCTTAAATACAGCAGAGAGAAAACTCACTGGTAAGAGTATTTTGAAGAGCTCCATCAACATAACACAAAGAGGAAAATACGTAGCAGCAATAAGGTAAAGTGCATTTAGCTGACCTTCTTTAGGAAGAGTTTGGGAAGGTTGTTTTTGGAATTACCTGTTCTAAGGATTAGCTTTTCACTCTTCAGGACAACCAGAACAGCCTCCTTGTTGATAGTGTTCACTCCTCCAGCAGTCTAATTAAAGAAGTTCAGCTGTATTTTGTTTAAGAGGAATCCAGCTCATGGGCCTTTCTATTAGAAGTTTGATTCTCAGTCACTCGAGCTTCTAGGGACAAGGGTTGCACATTTAAAAATTCTTCCCTCTCATGTTAGCAGTTTTGCTTCTTAAAAAAATTCAAGTGGCTCTTTCCCCCATTCTATAGGTTAGGTTTCAGCACGACCATGATTGCCTGTATGACCAGAACCGGAATGCGTCAGAAACACACACACTGGCGAGACACCAGGTTCTAAGAACCCTCCAATCTCTTTTCCTTTTACAGATCACACACAGGCTGAAAGATCAGCTCATTTATCAGATTTCCCCTAAAGGCCTGCTG
>NW_010401468.1:1254-6784 GCF_000710305.1 Buceros rhinoceros silvestris
TGCTGAACAGATGCTAACACCATGTCTTCAAAAGCAAGGTCAGCATTTTAGGCAGCCTAGAGCTGCTGAGCAGTGCAGCATCATCTCCCTATACCTGGAACCCACAGTTTCCTGGTGTACAAGGGGTGTGCTTGCTTGTTTTAACTCAAAGGACCAGTACACAAACGTATTATCAATGTGCATGTTACTGCCTGGGAGACTAGAGATCAAATTTATTCACGTACCTGCAGCAGACTAGCAGTGGATGCCTCCATTTATTCCGGTATCCTTTACCTTACTACAAGCCTAGAGAACACATTTCTAGAGGCAAGGACTCTAATTTCTTTCTTACTCATCCTCAGATCTGATCCAATCTGTATTTCTGTCCCGTGGCTGCTTGAGGAAACCGACCAGGGCCAATGAAGCCCTCTGACGAAAATGGCTTTTTGGGTTGGGTTGGGTTCAAAGTGTCTACTAGAAGAGAAAGGTTTGTTTGCTTCCTGCAAAAGAGAGTCTCACAAACAGCTCCTGTGTCATAAAGATACTTCAAGGCTTACTGCAAATCTTAGAACAGCCAAAAGTACTTACTAACATTTCACTATTTTCACTCCCTCAGGTATCTGGCAGCTGCTTCTTTCTAGAACTTTCAGGACACATGAAACAGAGGACTTGTCACAGGCACACAGATTCACACCTGAGCATGAAGGAGCAATCCTAAGGCCAGCTGATACCATTTTCAAGTGAAAAGTCTCATTGTCAGTAAGGAAAAAAACCTCAAACCACTCTTTAGTAGTTCTGAATTCAGCTGGGACCTGCTCAAACAGGTCCATATTCTCTGAAGTCTGCGCTGAACAGATTTAGGTTGTCACTAACCTCAGAACAACAGGATCCGATTCTAGATTTCTCAGACATTCTGAGGGGAACAGAAAGGTTATACCCAACACATGGCAAAATACTGACCCAAGTGGGAAAGAAACTTTGCAACATAGGAACCTAATCGTGGTATTACTGAAATCAGAAGGAATTTCTCCTCTATCAATTCCCATAGAGGACGAGACTAAAAGTCCTTACAATTCCCAAACCTCATTCTCCAAATTCAAAACTGCTTTAGGACATATCTCAATGTCTCCTCTATCAATTCCCATAGAGGAAGAGACTCAAAGTCCTTACAATTCCCAAACCTCATTCTCCAAATTCAAAACTGCTTTAGGACATATCTCAATGATTAACTTCATCTATTTGCAAATAAAGAATTTTTTAAAAAGTCTTTAAAAAAAAAAAAGTTTCCTTAATCCATTCTTGCCCTGGCATGAAATACAAGGGACAGATGTCTCACCCCAGCCCAGACAAGCTGCTCTTGCCAGCTCATTCTCATACTTTTAACAGAAGAGAAACAACATCAAATCATACTACTGCATGGACTCTAACACCCTATGGGAACTCTTCATGAAGCAAAATCTCTTACAGCTTGTAATCCACATGCTGTTCCTGTGGCCAAAGGGTGGTAATAGAATTCCTAAGGCCTGCTTCCGGAAACACAGCTGTGCATTTCCAAAAAACCCCACATTCATCAACTTAGCTCATAAGGCAGTTCGCTACATTCTGTCAACTGGTTTCTATTTTTCTCCTCAACAAGCTGCCAACTTATTAGCACTACCTCCACAGAAGCTAGGTAAGTCTTCGCAAACTATCTGTCCATGATGTGAAAAGGGCCAGACTGCATTATTAAAGAGCTCTTAAGGAGAAGAGACTAACTCCAAAGATGATAAGCTTACCAAAGCAAAATCTTAGTCCCTCTGGCTCTGGAAGAGAGCTGGGTTTTGTTCACAGGTTTAAACATACTGACAGTAATAAACCTTTCTGTGAAGGGACATGGTGATTCTCTGTTGTGTTCTGTAATAACGGAATATTAACCGGGAAGATAGGCCTGCATGGGCTATAAATGCATTGTGAAACCATCACTATGTCTGTGTGCACACGATCTGTGTTTAGACAAACAGCTGCTTGTCACACAGACAAACTTGGGGCTCGGAAGTCAAAAGTTCTATCTTCATGTAGTAAAATTAATTACTCCATAAAGATGTGTCAGAATAACTTTTAACCTGATAAATATTTTGTTGTTTTAAAGTTGTTACTGTACTTGGTTTTGCTTTAAAAAGCCCCCTGTAAGTGTCTGAAGCACATGTTCCTTCTGAAGTAGGCTGGTCTCACAAGAAGGAAGCAGAGGAGTTTTAACAGCTAGTGTTTGGAGGAGGCGGGGCACAAAACGGGGAAGCAGAGTCCTATTGTTCATACAGCAACTGGAAACATAGCAATAGGCTTTTGCTCATTTCCTTTAGGGAATTCCATCACCCACCATGTTCTCTGCAGTAATTAAGAGAGCACTGAAGGGAAACTGTTGTTGTTCTCTTCTTCCCACACTATCTGCTTTGCTGCAGGTACTGATGTGTGAACATGTTGAGTTCACTGTCAAGCCACCCCGCTTTATTCCTGCAAGGACAGAAAGTCTCTGTTAGGCGAGTAAAATAGCTCTTCTCAAGCCACGGAAAGAAGCATGACTAAACCAAGTAAACAGTGAGGCACAGAGAGGAGTGCCAGAGGTCCACTCAAAAATGCTGCTACCATTCCTTGCCCTCCACAGGTCAGAACACTTGCCTGCTAGTCTCTAGACTTTGAGATTAAAATGGAGATCTTGGTCACAACTTCACATTGATCTTAAAGTGTAGGTATGAAATATTTGAAAAAAATCTTCCTGACAGCCTTTGCAGGGTGAAGAAAAACAAAGTGCCTATAAAGGCGAGTGTGAAACTTTTTGCATAACTTGCTAATAGCCTGAAGGAGTTTGTAGGAGTACCATGTGTTTTGATAAATGGAAAGGAACTGTAATTCCAAACAAACGAAAAACAAGAAGAAAAAAGTGTTTTGTGAGACAGAAGGTATCAATGACTGTCGACAGTACATGGGAAAGCATGTAGTGAAAGGGAGCACAGCTTGGTAGGGAAATATACTTATGTCTGCACACGAAGCTCTGACGGAAGGAGGACTACACTCAAAGGTGTAGTCAATCAGAACATCTTGGGGCAATCGCATGAAAAACAATTGTATGCAAACGTCTGTGTATATGGGATAATAAAAATCTCACCTGAGCAGTTTTGCTTTGCTCTGCAGTGAATCCAGAACTTCAATTTTTTTATTCATGGCAGAAATTTCCTGCTCAAGATTCTCCCGTGTGACATCCACTTGCTGACACAAATGAGCAAACGTGCCAGCAAGCTCTCTATGAAACAAGAATAGATGGATACATCAGAAAGTAAGAACAAGCAGAAAATTCAAGGAATAAATCCCTTTCATATATCGTGATGACGATACTGACTCAGATGTTCACCTTTCCACAAGAGCATCAGAGCAACTCAATTTGAGACGGAAGTACATTAAGACTAACGCTTAACAGCACCCAAATACTACACTGGTGATTCAAAAATCATAATATTCTTTTAAAACAAATGTATTATTACACATTTTTAAGTCTGGAATTCAATACGGATACTTACCTTGTTTTAACAAAGAGTATCACAAAAAAACCCCCAACTAAACAGGAGCATTTAGATCAGGTTTTAGCTGAGTACAGGCAACTTACTGTTGGACTTGGTGGCTGCAGTTAGAGCCTGTGTAACTGACGATGAGCTGCAATTTCTCACCCGCGTACTCTACAAACTGCCTTTTGAAAGCTCGCTCTTTCGCTTTTGTGGTCCAGGTGAGGCGCTCGTATACGTAAAGGAGCCCATAAAGGCCAAAAGAGAGAGCAATAAGCCTCCAACCCACTGCCTTCCAGACCTAAAAACAGCACAAGGGAAAACAAATGACACGATCATCATCTAGGAACGAGGCAAACTCCCAGCACCATGTGCAGAGCAGTACACTTAGATTCTAGGCACATGAAAATGAGCCATAGAAATAACCCTGACTTGCAAGTGGTCTCACTGGTCAGACAGCTTATGACTGATGTCCAATCTACACAATAAAAACACCTAACCTAAACTACCGGAGCTGTGTACAGGTTAACCTTTCCAGCTCACTTACATCATATCTGCAAGCACAGACAAACTTTGGTTCACAGAATCCCTATTTTTGCAGTAAAAGACATTTTTAAGCAACCATCTTCACTGTGAGAAATCATCCACCCCTGGACACTGCGACACCAGAATAAGCACGTAGGTGTGGAGCTGGCACTACAGGAACATAGGTTCTTCCTGCCACAGAAACCAGAGTTATCACACAACTTGAGTTAGATCTCTTATGCCTCCACAGTTTGGGGAGATTTGAGATTCAAAACATTCACTTCCAAAAGACAGAAAAGCAGGAAGTGCTGATTTTCTCTGAAATAAATTAGGCACAGTACCTAAAATTAACTTCTCCCTCCCCCTTCAAGAGGGAAGATACACATCATTAGAGGCGAAAGTATTTCACTCTCTGTGACTAGCAAAAAATCTACATGATTCAGGAGAGCAAGCACTTTTCAAGTCAATGCTCCAACTTTTTTTATATAAATGCTGCTGAGATTGCCAACGCACCACTCCGCCAACCACGATGATACCCATGGAAGTTCGGGAAGTTAATGAGGCCAGGCCAGTCACCATCGACACCATGAGCTCTTCCTGGGTCATAGAGCCCTGAGGCAAAGGAGGCAGACTGGGATTTGCTGGTGTTAAAGGGCGTTGAACCTAATTAGAAAAGTAGTGACAAAACAAAAGAAAAACAAAGTACAGAATCAGAGAAGAAAAGCCACTGCCCTTCCCACCAAATAAGTCTTCAACAGCCTCTGAAACGATGAGTATCACATCTAGCATTCAAAGAGGTATCTTACCTGGTCATTATAGCCCATCAAGGCCCGACGACCATTCTTTGGTCCCAAAAACCTGTTCACCAGCATTGTCCATCCAAGAGAGAAATGGAATTCTATGTCTTCTTGGAAGTCGGCACAAAGCTTGTCACAGTTCAAATCATAGCTGAGCATGAAGCACTGTCGGGGAATTAACACGTCTATCTGGCCCCGCAAAGAAACTGGGAGAAGAGGTTTTAAACCATCTGCGCAGGCAGAAAATAAAAAACATTCAAAAAATGGCTATTGAGTTCACAAGAATTAACTGGACTTGAATTCTGTAATCAGGGTGGTTATGGGCTGTTCCATCCTCCAGTTATTTTTCTTAGCACCTTTAATTTTCTAAAACCAAGCAAGCTGCAAAGTGAGATATACACCATGAATTACTATTTAATCCCTAGTCCTTCAGATCAACTCAGAAGGAAATCTTTCCACGGTGCTCCTAAATCTTTACAGGTAGCTGGTGAAGTTTACAGTTTAGCAAGAGCCTGGAAAAAGGAATCTGAAGGCCAGCTGAAAAAGCACAAGTCCTCTACACTACAGCATTACTGATCAGGTTGGAAACTAAGATGATGCCAGCTGCATCTCAGCCATCAGGTTAAAGAGAAACCCAGCACATCTACCTAGTTATTCTCCATTCCAGTTAGAGAGAGGGAAGTATGGCCTGCTGAA
>NW_010401468.1:6874-13032 GCF_000710305.1 Buceros rhinoceros silvestris
CTGACCTATCATTTCTTGCTGCATTGTCTGCAGGGAAGCTGTGATTGCATTGGAGCAACGATCTGACATGTTACGGCCCAGGCCTTCCTCAATGTGTTTATGCAGCTCCTGGCAAATAAGAAAAGGGTTACCAAGCTTAAAAAAAAAAACAAAAAACAAACCCACAGGTAAGATGAAGGCTGCAGTAAAAAAAGAACCCTCCCAGAACAGAAGCATGCATTCGGTTTGCCCGCTGTTCTAACATTAATTTCACTGTTCCCCCCATTCTTCAAAGAGGAGGAAAGGCAAATTAAAAAATCTCACAGGTACTCTCTAGTCTAGGAAAGATCTGCATGATCTGTACAATGCGATACATCTTGTGTATGTCAATTTATCACTGAGACATTAAAAAAAAATTTTTTTTAAAGATGTTCACTTTTTACAGAAGCTATCCAAACACAAGAGATGCTCTAACAAAAGATTTTTCACAATCTGAAGAGCTTAGCTCACATTCTAGTTGGAAGACGTTAAGCATCTCAAAGAGCTGGTATAACTACTGACTCAGAGCAAAAAAAGGCCTCTAAATTGCTTAAGCAATCTGTAAGAAGCAAAACATCACTTACACTCTTGTAAACTTTAAGAACTACTGGAGATGGATGGAAGTCAGCTTGGTATTCATCCACCAACACTGAAAGCCGTCTGATTTCTTCTGCCATTGCATTTGACACCTACAGAAACAGCACAGGACAGAGTTTCTGTTATGTTCTGTCCTTGGGGGAGATGGAAAAATCACCACTGAAGAATGTATTTCACAGTAAGCATAGTGAACACCAGCCATGACGACTGCGCAGGCCACGCGGCCACTGTGAGCCAACTGCAAAATGCCACAGAGGTGACTTGCAACAAAGAAGATGACTGAGAAGCATGTATGCTTCTACAGTCTGTGTAACAACACAGACAGAAAGAGACTGGGGCAATGGAACACCTGAATAGGCCTTTTCTGCATATTCAAATAGTAAAAATGGCCTGTTACCATTCACAGAAGGAAGACTACAGTGTTACTGTAGATCGAAATAAGGAAACGTATCTGAACCATCTCAGTATTTTAAGTAGCATTTAAGACATATATATAGTAGCAATAGTAATTCAAACATGAATCAAAGCCTCACTGTTTATTTAGAGCATCTTGTATGAGTTTCTCTGAAAGCTTCCCCCAAATAATCTATTTTTCATTCTGTTACCTCAACAGGGGGAAAAAGAAAAAAAAGTCATCTTCTGAAAGCATTTCTGTCTTCTCTTCCCATCTGTAACTCCACATTTCTAACTTCAAACCCTTGTCAGCACGTTGCATTTTTCCCACCACGCTGGTAGCTGTTTCAGACTATCTGACTTTCTGCAGCCACTCCTCCTTACCTGCCTCTCCACTTCTTCTGTGATCTGTTTTATTTTCCGCTTGTAGTCTTGAGTAAGGAGCTCCAGCTGTTTGTCAATAAAACCTAAACGTTCCTGTCGTTCCTCTCGCATTTCCAAACAGTAAACTCTGGTGAAGGAAAAAAGCGCCCATCAAAGAGTCAGATAAATGCATTTTTGATCTACAAATATCATCTGAAATGCAGAAACAAGACAGAATCTCCTTCCCAAGAAGAAAATATGTCAGTATCTACAATATATTACATACACTTGGTGCAGGACAAAAGAGGTTCTTTTCCCAACACTTTCACAATTCACTAGAAGCAAAACTACCGGTACAGATCCTTCCCACACCCAGACACGCTGTGTTCTGCTTTGCATTTTAAATGCTCGTATTCCCTTCAATTTCTCCCAGAATACAAGGTTCAGTGATGCAAGCACCAAGCATCAACTCCTCCTCACCGCTGTTCCTGGGCAGCAATATGCACAGAATCCATGATAAGACGAACATCTTCTGCAATCTGCTTTGCTCTCACTGTGTGCTGCTCAAATTTTGTTTTTACTGCTGACTGTGAGATACATTCCTGCATAGAAAAGGCAGCCCAAGATTAGCAGCTGGCAGAAGGACACTAACACGACTTCTCCTCCCCCTATAATCTATTTCCAAAATGCAGTCCCACTCCCTGTGAAGAAGCTCTAGTCCCCAGCCTTTCAGCAGCAAAATCTAAACAGAAAGTTAGTACGCAAAACTCTCACCTCAAATCTTCTCTCGAAGTTCTGAAACTCGAACATTCTTACTTGAAATCCATCTGCCAATGCTCCACCTGAGAGAAGCAAAGTACAAAACAACCCCTTCAGTTTCAAGAAAGTAATTAGATGTTGGACATCAGGCAATGGTCCTGCTTAACCTTGAAGCTAACACCAAAGTGCTAAGTCACCTCTTTGGTTTTGACTGCTCTGTTAACAACCTGACCTTCACCCACTTTTTGGCAATAAGATATTCTCTATTTTCTTCCCTATAAGAAAACAGAAAGTGTCTGTTTGCTTTCTCACCTCCTTCTGGCATCCCTTGAGCCTTCTGAATCCTGGCATTCAGCACTTCTTTTGCTGATACGAAGAAAATTCGATCACCTGCCTGGGCTCGATCCACCACACCCAGCTCATCTACCAGGAAGCTGGTGCACCGCTCCATGTGCTGGCGACGCACCTGAGGGATGAAAGGGATAAACCCCACATGCAGTTAAATCCGCTTTACACTCCATCTCTAAGGTCAGACCAGGCAGCCAGATGCCCTCTGCTGGTCTAAGCTACCTGTACAAAAGAGTAGGAAAAAACCTGTTTTACAGAATCTTCCAGAAGTTGTCCCAGTGATGTAACCCAAAAAGGCTCCTGTGAAACTCTTGATTTCCAGCTCAGACATTTCAAGAGTCATGTCCTGATCACTAGTCCATACTAGTCTCTCTAGTCTCCAGGCTATGGGAATAAAAGCCCAAACTGTAAAACTATCACATACAACTTTACTCACGTGACTCTACCTGCAAGGACCAGAACCAAAACGGACTCTGTAATACCCATGTAAAGAGAAAGAATTTAAACACATCACAAACCTCTTCCATGTATTCTGGTTCAGAGGCAGATGCATCCCAGCGGTTGTTTAAAATAAAGATATTGGGTCGAGAGAGACGTTCATTCACCTTGTGAAAGAATTGTTTCTCCTAAGCAAAATGGAACAAAACCTCATTAAGATTAGTATGCCAAAAATTTTTAACTTTTAGCCAAATTCACTGAACGAGTGGACTTAACATACAGTTTGCATCAATGTTGATTCAGAATTTGCCACCAGGACAAAGACATCAGCATCTAGACAGAATTTATCAATCCAGCTGTCCAGCTCCGTGGTTACATCAATGCCAGGGCTACCAATAAAAGGAAAAGAGACATTACTATTGTGTGGAAACAACAAAAATAGAACTTAAAAAGTTAATAAGAAATGTGTTTTAGCTCCTCAGGTCATTCATTTCCCATGTGTGAGCTACACTGTCCCGAGGTGACACAGTACAGACTACAAGGAAGCACCAAGCAAGAGAAACTCTGACTGCTAACTACAGCACAGGACTCGAGTCACTGTCATAGATGAGAACAGAGTTAATTTCCCTGATGTTTGTTAAATTTGTACTTGGAGATATTTCTTTAATTAATCTGTGATAAGCAGGAAAGGAAAGAAAGATATTTCTCACCTGTCCATCAGCACCAGGTCATCCTTTAAGAGAGGGCATTTGGAATTGGGCCACATTACACTGACCAGGCTGCCAGCATTCAGAAGTTCATCCTGATGAAGGGCATGAGCCAGCTGGTTTACTGTCTATTAAAAAGATGAATAATTTGTAATTTTTCTTGTATGCTAAAACCCATTAGCACCATTATCTCCCCTTCAGGGCTGTTCACAGACAATTTAAGATGAAACACAGCTCCCAATCACTTTCTCCTTCAGTTTTCCACATAAAATTTGCTTGAGTCTCCTAGTCAAAAGCCAACTGCCTAGCAAGACTTTGAGAAACCTTCCTGTCATGAAAAACTGCTGAGGAATCACCAGGTAGTCCATGCCTCCTGTCAGCCATACAGAGCTCAAAACTTCCTGAGTCACTGTTTGATTCCCTGCTATGACTAACAAATACATGTCATCTTTTTCATAGAATGAACAAGTTCCGTCCTGTAACTTGCACCATCCCTCCCTCCCCACATCTAAAAAAATCTGTTCTTCATCACTCCTCCTTTAATGATTAAAATCCTTAACTGTGAAATTTATTCATAGTACATTAATTTTCTTGTTCCTTCCCTTTCCTGGCACTTCTGAAGTGCTCTCCTCCTTTACCTTATGCTTAAGGAAATTGTACCTTAACACTTTTCTTTTCCTCTGAGCCTTCAGTAAGCAGGAAAGCCTCATGTCCATCTGTCCCTTCTACGCGCAGGAAACAATTTGTGGTGTGCCCAATTCCTGAAGGAAGGACTTTGTCCCATAGCATGGCATTTATCACAGTGCTTTTCCCATTGCTTGTCCTGCAGTCAGATTAAAGAACGGTATAACCAGGCTTTTGAGATGCAGAGATTCTCATTTGGGTATCACAGAAAGCAAGTTCTCTAATCCCAAGCAGTATCAGAAACATTAACAATTCAGGTACCATAAGCAACTTACAAAAAGGCTTCTCCATTTTCTTAAGAATTCTTCCAAACCAAGGATTTATAGACTACAATATTTTCTTCAAGTTACAAGAGGACTAGTAACAGGGACACACACAAGCAAAACTGGAGCACCAGCCTTTCTACAAACATTTTTACTGGATATAGTCTTAAAGATGCCAGTTGCTTTACTGAGTGGGGAGCGTAGGCAAGATAAGCACGTGACTCACCTTCCAAAAAAAGCAACTTTCATGTGTCGCCTTGCCAACACCTCACTAATGCCACTGACTTTAGACAGGTAGCCTTTGACTTCCAGTACCTGCTCCTCTGTGGTGACAGGATCAAGCTCTATGTTCTTGTGTGTTTCTAAAATCAAAATACATCACGTTTCTTAATTCCAGAAGTCATCTGTCTCTGTTCCATCCAGTGAAACACCTCTTCATGATATAACACACATAACAAAACCGTTATCTGTGTCCCTAAGACTGTGTGGGTGATCTCGACACACGCAATTACAGCCTGAGGCAATTCTGCATCAACATTTACCAGTTGGTCTCTTTTGTGTATCTAATAACCATTCTCAACCTAAGGAGTGCCTTAAACAGAACACAGCCAACACTTCAAACACTCCAACATCCTTAAAAAAAAAATCTTCCATCTCTATTTTACACAGTTAATGCCAGTTATTGTCCTATGCTACATATTACTAGAAATGACATATTTAGGCAAAAACATTGAAAGAATTACAGGCAAGAAACCTGAAGGGTCGTGTATAGTTTATTTAAAAACTCCCAAACAACATAAACCCAAGTAAAATTCACTAACTAGCTCAGTTTCCTAACATGTGAATTTAGCAGCTTTAAAATAGGAACACTAAACTCCACCCCAGTTCAACAGTTTTCTGTTCTTACAAATATTGATACATAAACAGACATACGTGTAAATTAAGCGGAGGTGTAGCAGCACCATTTGAGTGAATGAGGGGTTTTGGGTGTGCATTTGGGGGAATTGTACATGGACAAAGCGCTGTACACACTTGTTCAAGAATTCAGCTTACCTTCGAGGAACAAGGAGCTCTCATTGATGTACGCAGCCAACTGTTCAAAGATCCCATTGATTTTCTTCTTTGCAGTGACAAAATGTTTAAGTGGAGAAGCATTTACCTCAGCCATGTGTCTTTTATCCTTCTTCACTGCAACTATTGACTTGGAACGAGTAAACAACAGGGACATCGCGCTACAGGGAAAAACCCAGTAAATAAAGGTGGCTCACCAAGTGCCAACAGCTATCCAGCTAAGCATCCTACCAAGAACTAGACAAACACAGTTTACGAAAATTCTTTCTTTCACAAACAAATTGTTCCACTTCCTACAACTGGAAACTACTTATGTCAGAAATAAATTTTAAAATTATCTTTCCTTCTCTCTTCCAATAAACAGGCCCCCAGCGATAACTACTCCCCTTCCTCTGCTTACTTTTGGGATGAGTTACGCTTTCACAAGTCGGGCATGGTCGGCTCAAGTGCCCCGTGATCATGAACGACTGCAGTTTTCCTGCCTTCTCCCTCACTCTGGCCAGACTCCGTCCCGCAG
>NW_010401469.1:0-10819 GCF_000710305.1 Buceros rhinoceros silvestris
CTGGCAGCTCCCCCCTCCACCTCCCTGTATCTTGTGGAAAAATAAAAATAGATTAAACATCAACAGCTCTCTAGGGCAAGAGCATAAATAAGGAGTTTATTAATGGTGTCTCACAGAGGGAGGGTGAGATAGGAAGGTATCTGAAGATCCAATTCAGACCTTAATTATGCCTACATTGCTGTAGGAACACATCTTCATTGCTTGAGGCACAAAGAAAAGGACCCCTTTCCTGCTCTTCTAGAAAACTCATCTGCTATTTAGAATGAAATAAAAACGGAGATTAGAGTCCAAGCAGATAGCGCAAAAATGCATGTTACTTGTTCAGCATTAGGACACAGAATAATAATATGCACCAAGTCCTAAGGCTGAATAGAAAGACAAATTAAAAGAGATGGTGCCTAGTAAGCTGCAAGGCTGGACAGGGTGATCAAAAGCTTTTCAGAAGTGGCAGGTTTATCTCCGCACTCTAAGCACAATGCAGCCCTGCAGAAGCATCTCCCTGGAGCCTTACGCAGGTTCACCAGCCATTACTACCAGGGACGCCTCATGCTGCAGTTTAATTTCAGACAGATTTGTCAATGGTCCCAAACTTCAGAAAGCAGAGGTTAATATTTAGAGTTCAGTGCCAGCTGGAAGAAAAGGAAGGTTATAGAAAGCAGGGCTACCCTGTTATGTGCAGACAAAGCTAATAATGTAAGTGCACTTCTTGAATTGCCATCACATCTCCCTCCCACTTCCATCCAAACACCGACACCACTGTGTGCGGATTTGTTAGTCACAGCATTTTATAATAAATCAGTCTAACCACTCTGAATCTTTCAAAGAATGATAAACACATCCACACATTCCCTTAAAAAGGATGTGCTGGTTCAGAAGCACGTGTGCAGGTTCACGTTGTGGTAATCACTGCAGAATACCGTTACCAGCAACATTAACCAGTGTGAACGTGCACTAACTACAGGAAGATCACCTGTACCACTTAGTGTAGATGATCTTAGTTTGGAACACAGAGATAATATTTGTTAAAAACCAGACAAGAGCTGAGAGGAAGAAAAAATTCTTTTCCAGTCCTAAAGAGTTGCTGCTCTGTCAAATTTACAGACTTGCCAGTATTTTAGTTGTAACGATGCATCAAATAAGAGCGTGCCAGATGAGCTTTTCCTGTGTCTGAGATCAGAAGCAAATCTGGACATTTATATGTAAATTTTGGGAAAGTACCTACATGCATAAAATACCACAGGCAGATGTACATATTTCCTTTCCTGTATAAATAAAACTTGCTGATTCTTCATCTTTAGTTTTTCAGGTCCAAAATATTTTCCATATTAAATACATCTTCCCCTGTACATTGCTGTAAGAATTAGGTCAGAGACAGAATAAAGGAAATAGATGCAAAACTGCTAGGAGAACAAATTTAAGGAAAGTTCACCGATTTCCACATCCATTTTAGTTCCTTGGGGTGGCTGTGGTGGTCCACAACTAAGCTTTTCATCCTCAGTAACTGTTTATCAGATTATACTGAGGAATATAACTGGTTTCTTAAAGCATCAGTCATTTCTAAATTACAGTAGCCAATTCTCTGTAGTCCTGATGATCTGTATTCCCTCTGACTCATTCAAAGCCTATTTTAAACTTCCTGTGACCTAATTTTATAGATCTCAAACATCACCCCTCACGTTCTGCCACAGCAATGTTTGAGTGTTAAAGTCAGCATATCAGATTGTAGACATTTTGTCACCCAATGAAAGAATGCATGTGAAAGAAAAAGGGAATTACAGCAGCATGATCTGAAAAACAGGTGCTGGAGCTCAGGTACTGAGTTAACTCAGCTGGCTCTAAAGCTTGAGGAAAGCAGGCTCTGAAGCTAGAATAGTCAGTTCAGCTGAAAGTGAAAAGCAGCTATATTCTCTCCCTATAAAAAACACATCACCTGAAACTGCATATATAATTTAATAGCTTGCATAGGAAGAAAGAATATGAATTTTAGAAGTTTCCCCTTCATGAGGAAAATACAAGGTAATTCACAGTCTGTAAAATACATTGGACTACTCCCTCATCCTTAACTGCAACAGTGTGGTCTCGTAGCAAGAACCTCCCTTTTAAAAGCAGTCATTCCAAGTGATCTCTTTGGCAGGATTTTCTAAAAGGATCTATCTGATGTGCTAGTAAAGGGTGTAAACCACATGAAACATGTTAGACTTCAATAGTAGTTTCTGCATAAAATTCCTGCAGCAAAACTTAGCTGATCATCCCTTCCATGTCACAAGTTACCTAAAGCTCATTCTGTTACTGAAGCAATCCTGTATTCTACATCTCGATTTTAAAAAGCTGTGCAGCACAAACATTACTAAATCTTCTGTATTCACTTTGATTTTATTACACAAGTTCCATTACAATTTAACTTTTGCACAGCCAAGTTAAAGATGATACAAAATACTTTGCAGGTAAAAAATTTAGATCAAACTCTAAAGTACTGCAGAGAGCTATATAAAAATATCATTTCTGCCTAAAAACCCACGCTGGGTCAAACAACCGCTCATATAAAAGGTCTCGTCCCAAGTAGCCTGCAACATTACTTAAAAAAAAACAGGAGGCACAGGATTTTCAGATAAAACTCGGGGAATAGGCAAGGAAAGGAGAGATAACAGGAAATTATTCCATTATAGAAAAGTTAGCTCAGGCATAAAGTTCATGTGGAAGAAATCAGAAAATACCAGACAGCAGGTTTTTAAGATGCATTTGTTAAATTTGGAGGCACTTTGTCATATTTGCATACAACTTTGTTCCTCCTCTATAAAAACAGATACATTTTTTCCAAGAGTCAACCAAGGGCCATGAAAAGATGCTGAAAAGCAAGAGATCTGAGCAAGTAGAGGGTGACACTTGGCCTATCATAGCATTCCAGCTCCTGTAAACCAGTGCTTAAGGACACCTGGAGCCAGGAGTTGCATTTTCCTTGCCACATTGAATAGCTTCTTCAGGAACTTGCTATGGCTTTTCCCAGCACATCTCAGAATCCCCAGTATCCCCTAGCAAGGAATTTTACAGCAGCATTGTACTTTATGTGACATTATAGCAAGCATTATATTTACATTAACAAGGGGCTATTTTTACTGAGTGTCCTTTAGCTTAAAGGATAAGAAACAGTGATAATTCTGTTCTCTATTTTTTCCAAACTTCAGTATTTTTTTCAGTGCTCTTGAGAGGAGAAAATACTGAAATAATAAATCTTAAAGGTGTTAAATAGCTCCAGATACACTTTGTCCACTTTTTTTGTGCCTTTTCGACTTCAGTTAGATCTTTAAATGAGGGGAAGAGAGAGGAAGCAACGAGAACTTTATGAAGTTTTTAGGATGTTCACTATGGGTTTACAACTGGCATTAAAATAAAAATCTTTTCTATTTCTAAGTACTTAGTTGGTAATTTCTAACATTCTTGTATTTTCCATACTGGTCTATCATGAGAGTCTTGGTTCTGATTGTTAACCAGGAATTTACAGCCCATCTTGATGCATACTTAAAGATTTCTGCAAGTTTATTGCCTAACTATTGTTGACTAAAGTTTATTGCTTAGTGTCTCAAAGTCTCTCTGAAACTTTTTGCAGCACATTTTCAGTTCAGCTCTGCTGAGTAACTTAGGTAAATGATGTAACTTCATTTTCACTGTGTCAAAACGATTCAGAGACCCAGTAAAACAGCACAGACTTTGCAGGGCCTCAGCATTTTTTTATCCCTCAAAACTGACCATTCCTTCTTATTTGTATTACTTTTAACTAGCTATGAATCCCTCTTTCCCCACAGACTTTGCAGGGCCTCAGCATTTTTTTATCCCTCAAAACTGACCATTCCTTCTTATTTGTATTACTTTTAACTAGCTATGAATCCTTCTTTCCCTCACATAGATTTCCTTCCTGCTACAGAATGTTAGCAGTAACATGTCTCCAGCAGCTGGAGATAAAATTCCTTCTCAGAAAGGCTGTGTGAACTGTCTTACAATCATAAGAAGCAAACGCTGGTGGAATTTTGTCAAAAGGAAGACGTAATTTTAGACTAACAGCAAGGGAAGAGGAATGCACTATAAACCTTGTGCAAACAGAGATTGAAATGAAAAATAGGTTATGATGACTTGTTTCATAAAGCCCTGCACACATACTACAGCTCCCCTTTGTCTCACAAGGAGTTTCACCTTTGGAGTAGAGATAACAGAAGTAAAGCAGTTTGGTCTGCAATACAAGAAAGCTGAGTATAGTTCCCCTGCATGGTCTTGGGGGACATCAGTAACATTTTTTTTTTTTTGGTCAGAGGTCTCTACGCATAAAGAAGATGAAGAGCCTCCCTTCAAGAGAAAAAGCAAAAGCTATGAGACACCCAGATACAAGACAAAGAAACCTATGCTTATGCACCTTATTTAGACAGCAGTCTACCCCCACCAGACCTGTAAATCCTCTACACCTACAGCATGCAGTAGAACAGCATCACAAAACCTCAGAACGTGACAATGGAAATAATTAGCACATTACTCTATTAGTGTATATTAAATTAGTGTAAGAAGCAAGAAGAGGTTAATTTCAGACTTGTAATTGGCAGGCTTTTGCTCATCACCCTACCACAACAGCAGTAATTATGGGTATGGAATGATGTATGAAAAGAGAAGCAGTGCGGAGAATAACAAGAAAGCAATCTTCAGCATATAGGCTTGTTAAATCTTACTACTACACTAAGATTAGCTCCAAAAAACCTCAGTGGGCAAGATAGACATTTCTTTATGACTAATGAGACAGTGCAATTCTTTATAGTGGGTTTGCTTCAAAGAAAAACTCTAGTTAGTGTTTAATTAGTCTCAAAAGGAGGTTTACATTGAATGGGAAATTCTCAAATGACAACAGAAAATAGAGGACTCAGCATAAGCGAAGTGAACTAGAACCAGAGGAAGACAAGCCGAGTGTTTACTGGACAGGTTTGCCAATACCCCAGCAATTCAATGTCACTTAAAGCAGAAGCATGCAGCAAGTGTCTCGTTATATTAAAGCGCCTGCCACCTCTGAAAAAGTTGCTGACATGGGTTTGTGCATGAAGGAAAAAGTTACAGTAATTGCCAAAGGGTTTTTCGTTTGGGGTTTGGCTTTTTTTTTTTGGTTTGGTGGTTGTGGTTTTGTTTTTTGTTTCTTTTTGAAGAACTTAAATTAGTATTCACACCACAACGGGTAAAGTTCAAAAATATCACAATCCATTATTGAAAACATGGGACCCAGCAACAGCAGGTCCTGGGGTTTTGACATGTTGAGGAAAGGAGTAGGTGAAAGGTACCTGTAAAGGGAAGCAATTTTCCTACCATACTTGAATTAACCAGAGTGGTTCTGTCCCTTGCAGATAAAATTTGTGGCTCACTCAAAACAAAACCCCCAGTCAACTAAGGGCTTTTACCAAGAAGAAAAAGCAATGCCTTCCATTTAAAGGCAGCTTTGCTACTTCTGTGGTAACGTGTTCCTCATGTTGGATTAGAATTTTTAATAATTTACACAATCCTAATTTGAGGTGGGCACAACACCATCACTCATTTTGCATCACTTTCAGCAGATTAGCTCTTTGATTTTTAGGGTACTCATGTCCAGGTGTCAGATCATTTAGTCACAAAGGTGCTGGGCCAAAAGAAAGAGGTTCTAGCAGTTATTGTAATTCTGAAGTATGATTCCCACAGGCCCCAAACCATTCAAAAACCCCAGCACAGCTAGTCTTTCTGTCCAGAACCATGATACGTCACCTGAAGGAAAACATGAATGTGCTTTTCGTGTTCTCATCATAGGCCTTCATTGATAATGTAGGGGCTAATCCAAGAGGAGACAATGAAGAATAAAAAGCTGACTACGCACTGTCATTAAAGGGTAATGCAGCTGTAGCCAATGAGTTCCACGTATGTATATACATACAAATTTATAATAGTATATTACTTAAGTTTTATTACTGATCTTACTCAGACAAGATTCTTACTATCTTAATGTAAATTTGTCAAGCTGATCTCATGCCACATGATTTTTATTCTATCTCATATTTCAGCCAAAACAAAGAAAGAAAATCAATTTATTCATTACATAGCCAAGTCCACGTAAGCAAAAAAACCATTATAATTGTTAACATGCTCTATTGCATACAGTGCTGCTTAAAAAATGTCATCTCTAGTTACAGCTCTGCCAGACATCTGCGGAAAACCCACAAATTTTTCTGCCAGTTAACTGTAAGAGATTATTTTAAGCAAACAATCCCTATTTCCAACAAGAAACAGGCACACAGACAAGATGATAGCAACAAGATTCACTAGCTCTCCAGTCTTAATGAACAGTTTTAAAACTGTTTTATACTCATTTTTTAAGAGGTCCAACTCAGCTTTGACTCAGCACAAGTACTTGACTCCAGTTGTTTGCATCCTGATGCATGAAGGTTGGCAAACACTTTTGTAGTTTTAAGGGGATCTCTCACACCTACCACAGACATATTGGGAGAACTGATACAAGGCACTCTGAGAAAGGCTTTCCATTTTGGAATTCCCTTCCCCTCTCACGTCCAAACAGAGCTCAGGGTAATTAGCATCCTGGTTACACTGCAAATCTTAATTTTCTTTCCTGCTTTCAAGAACCACTGGGATTTATAATTAAGACTCATTTGCATATATATGTATTTTTTAGGATAATCACTAACCATGCCTTAGATGGAATTTACAAAATCGTGGGAATAAATGGGTTGCCAAAATCAGCTTTAAAGGTGTTGAAAAATGTACCCTAAAGTTCACATTTATCAGGAGAAATGTTTTCGATCAACTGAATTCTAGAACAGAAATTGGTGGTAATGCTGACTAATAACTGGTAAAATAAAACATTTTTAAACATTATTTTGTCAAATTTTGACTTAACTAAGGTACTTGTGTATACAACAGGTTAGAAACCAGGAAAAGTAAGCTCTAGTTTGAGTTTGTAATAGAACAAGAGATGCACAAGGACAGGATAGAAGTTAATTGCATATGATTACAGATTTTTTGGAGTCTTTTGCCCTGCTAACAAGAACAGCCGAGCTGTCAAGTTTACTTCCCCAGAGAAAAGAAATTACTGACTCAGAATCAAAGTACTGGCTATCACAGAAGTATTGTTTGACAAGGTCTGCAGGGCTCTTTGTAGCCAGCAGTGAAGCTTATCTTTTCAATCTTCATTTTCAGGAGATTCAACCCATTTCCGAAAAGCTCAAGGCACTAATGCTGCTGGTGATAGCATAGCTCTCATTTTGCTTTACAACAAACAAAACATACTTGTCTTAAAAATCTTCTAGTCTGCTCTTCCTTCTGGAATACCATGAGAAGAGTTTTGTGCAGGTAAAAGATTTTGGAAAGTGTCTCAAGAAACAATACCTGGGATACAAATGCAGGATGCCAGGAATCAATATCTGGACCTCAAAGACAGAATGATAAATGCCATCCTGAGTCGAACAGTTGTCACTAATAATACTCAAGACCAAAAACTTAACATCCTTTATATGTATGCTTAGACATCTCGCTATACACAGTCCAAACCAATTCAATTTATGAACTCAGTATTTAGGAAGGAATTTGGTTTCAGTCATTAGCCACTGGAAGAGTGAGGAGCAGTTTCTTTTTTTGTTTGTTTCTTAAATCAGAGCCATTTGTATTACTTACAATTTGTACAGTATATACTTCTAAGACACAGCACGCGTTCAGAAGAAAACACCCGTAAGAGAAGAATAAGGTGACATGGAAATGTGAGAGATCAACTGATTTTAACATCCTTTTTTTTGTTTCCAACAATGAAGACAGAGGCAACATCCTACAATCCAACACCACCTGCAGACAGGTATCCATCACTAGCTAGGGAAGTTGTGTATGTGTTTTCTTCACCCATTTCCTTTTACTTTCCACAAGCACAAGAGTCATTGTGGTCTATTTTAAGTGATCTGGACAGTTTGATGCATTTAGTTGATATCTCATATACTTCATCAACTGGCTTTGGGAACTTAAGTGCCCATTACAACAAAGTTAACATCAGTTTGTCTCAGTCAGGAAACTACTTACCACCTAGAAATGCTCTTAGCATTTAGACAGAGGGTGCAAGGACACACTGTAGCCGTCAAAGATTTGTGACATTTAATTTTTCATAAGCATTGTAAATCTTAACACATACAAACCCGTATTTTTGCTTTGCCCATATTCAAACCTGTAAGCTTAGAACACTAGTGTTCTCACACACATTCCTCCAAGTTACAGAAATAACTCGGGTGATGCTGAGAATCTTCAGATTACCTTATGAATAGACAGGCCAGGTCAAAACCAGGTACACCATTTCACCACCTAAAGCATTTAAAGTTTCTTTTTTATAAGTAACTTCTATACTGACTTTAAAAATCCTTATTAGATGTCTTGTTTTATTCATTGTACAATTTGGTAGTTACGCTGGTGATTTGCCGTGGTATGTAGGTCACTTGCATTTACTTTGAAGTACTTTACAAACACAGTGCTAGCTGAAGCTTTTATAAATGCTCTTATTCATCTTTGTGGCATTATAGTCCATTTGAGGGGCTTTACAATCAATCCATCCATAACACTTAAATTAAAAAAGAATGAAGTTTGATTTAGACTGATAAAATACTCATGTTGGGTCATACCTTATAAACTTCCAGACGCTACAGACAGTACAGGTTCCCGAGACAGGATAGCAGCGGTATCCACCTATGAAATATTAAAAGATAAAGTAATTTCCAATAGTATCTCTTTTATCAATCAGATGTACTGTTACGTTTGCCCTCTTGGGGAAAAAACCTTGACTCCACAGTCTAGTTCAAAAGTAAATGTTTAATTTACAAGTAAACTACCAGTCATTTGTCTATTGATTCCATGATTACCATTCCAAAAACCATTATTTTGACACTAAAAATAAAACATCTCTCTTTAATTATCTCACATGAAACAATGCAAATTTCAGCAAAATTGGAATATTTTCTTCCCATCTGCTTAGTTAGTCTAAGGAGCCCTAGATGTTTTTGTAAGAAAAGTCGTGTTATTACATTTTTCATTTTTGAGCAGTACCATTCATTTTCGAGCAGTAGCAGTATTTGGAATGCAAATGCCATTAGATGTTTTCCCCACATATTTCTTACTGACAGTAACCTCTGAATCTTAAAAAGCATGAGTCCACACATCGTTGTCAAAGCACAGACTCCGGTGTAAGAGAGCTCTACTGGTAAAAAGGCTTCATTTTTCTCTTTAATCATCAGATTAAAGCTGAAAAAATTCTGCTACTAGACTACTTTGCCCATTTACCTGGATAACATACAGTGAACCAAAGAAAAAACATTTTAAAAAAATCACATTATTAAATTGTGTGAAATAGAAACCACTAGTTCCATTCTGATTTGCAAAATGGTGGGTTAAACTCTCCTATCAGGTCCACATTATTAGCAAACTAATTTATTTTTCTTTCTCTGTTTCCAAACTTGGCATTTCAAATCCTACCCATTTAGCAGTACACTCTGCTTTTCAGAAAAGTTTCTATTGTTTTTTTCCCTTACTAATGAATTCACAAAGTGGAAAAACATTTTCATCTGAAAACAGGTGAAACAGATTAAAAAAAAAACCTGAAATAGCAAAGAGACATTCTTCATTTTCTTGTCAACTCCAGAGAAAAAGCTCTTACCTGCTCAGTTCCTGCCCTCCTGCAAGCTAACCCTTATTCTTCTGATCCACAAACTGCCTCCCACAAAAGAAAGACTTTGCCATTCACTCCTTTTTGTATAAATTAAAACAATTGCTGGCCCAATCACAGCTTGAACATAATTAGTTTTCATTTATTTTCTATCACACTTTCAGCTGTGCCACTTACCAAACCCAGACCCTTCTGCTTAGCCTAATTGCCCTGTTGTTATTGGCCCTGACCCTTAGGGAGGGAGGAACTAGTCTGTGTCCTAAACGTAGGCATTAAGACAGGCCTTGAGTAGAACATGGGCACTAAGTCCCACACTGCGATCTACAACGGCCCACGCAGCTGCTGCCCGGCACTGGAGCTGTTGCTCTTCCCTTCAGGAGAAAAAAGCTGCTCCTGAGGCTAGTACTGTGCCGTGGGCAGAGCCTGGCGGCTGTTCCTGGCATTCGCACCAGGCCTGCGGGCATACCGTGTCCTGCCGTGCTTCTGACTTACCAGAGCATTTGAGAGAGAACATGGCAGAAGAGCCTGGGAGCGAACAGCCTCTGCACTGTCATGTGCCCATTTGATAAGAAAAAGCAACTAACGGGGGAAGATGCCTTTAATTGCAATATCATGTAGCAGCCAAGATGATAATCACTGCAGTGCTGGTCTGACACGGAGGTCCACGGCAAAGTTGATTTAAAATAAATGACTGAACATCTTAGGTCAGGCAGGCAGACAAACAAGGAAAGAGGCTTTTAAAAGGTGTCCAGCTTGAATGAGCTCTCTAATGAGAAAGCGGTGAAGATTTTTCCGCACCCTTTAGACACAATGAGGTTCCTACAGTGCTTGTAAAAGGAGTTTACAACATAAACCCTGATACAAGGGTAAATATACAAAGACAAACCACGCTTGTGCTTCACTTTGCAGTCGTCACCGCCACGACAATTAGACTTAACAGATAGCGTAGAACTGCCCTGGGTTACCTGAGGCTTCGACTGCGCTCCCCTTCTGGTAAAGGCCACGCTCTCATACAGTGATTTTTTAACTTTACAACATCGCTCCTGTCAGGACACATTGGGCGTCATGTCCAGGTGCTGGCCGTGGGGGCCGCGGGCACCTGTGTGAGGTGAGGCCGTGGCT
>NW_010401470.1:0-2686 GCF_000710305.1 Buceros rhinoceros silvestris
ACACTGCACACCCAAACCACGGCGCTGCACAGCCATGCTTTGCTGTGGCAGGTCTCGCCATACACCGCATGCCCAGCTCAGGCCACTGCTGCCCCCAAGTCGGGTGTTGCAGCAGATGACCCTGGTGGGTGGGAGATGGAGGCTGCGCCATGGACACGGGCAGTGAGGGAGGACGTTTAGGGAGGAGGCGCTGATGGATGTCCCGGCTCAGGGCAAGGGACTGGCCATCTGGGTGTCCCAGCTGCTGTGTTTAAGGACTACCTGAGCAGGTTTAAGGACTACCTGAGCTGGGCATCTCACTTCAGCTCCAGCATGGGGTTGTCCTCCCCATCCACCCTCCCTTGCAGGTGGGAAATGTCCCCTGAGCTGGGGCTTACTCCTGTGAGGAGCTTGGCTTGTGTCCTGGGGAGCGCAATGTGGCCTCTCATCACGCTAGAGCCACAATTATCTTTCTGAGAAACGAGGCAAACCCCAACCTTCCCCACCGCCCTGAGCGGCTGAGCAACCCGAGGAGATACAAGGACACCCGGCTGCCTTCGCAGGGCCACTCGGCCACCTGCCCTGCGAACTCCTGATAAAAGCTGCGGTGGGTGGGAGGTAACTGCTGCTGCTCCCCCCCACCCCTTGACCAGGACCGTCCCCTTTGAAAAGGGCAAATATAACTGAGATGAGTCAGTTCCTCCGAGCTCCCGTCCCCTGTACAATGTGTAGCTGGAATTTCTCATTTCGGCACCGCAGGGGAGGCATAACTGGAGAAGACAATGGAGTCAGCTACAACCCAGAAAAGCAGTGCCAATTCTGTGTGCATGAGAAATAAAAACATTTTTAAATCTAAAAATAAATTAACTGTAAGTGACAGCAAGAGCAGATCTGCATGTACTCACTGTCAGCCCGCGCAGGACCTGTCCCCGTTCTTGGCACAAGGCAGGTTTGGGTGAATTCCCTGCGCTTTCAGGCCAGGTTGGGATCTGCAGCTCTAGCACCGAGCCGGGGAGGCACCTGGCACCTGCAGCAGCAACAGGCTTCCCGAGCTGGCAAAGCACCAAGAGCAAATCCACAGACGCCAGGGAAGCCTCTTGGGTTTATTTTCTAAGTGCGTGATGGCGGTGAGAAGGGAGAAGAGGCTCCACAGGCTGGACCAAGGCACTGCACCCACCCGTAAAACCATCCCACTGCCCGTGATCAAATAAGAGGGGAGCGAGAGCGCTGGCGGCTGACAGCCCCCCTCTGCAGCCGAGCTGTGGCCACCTCCACGTCACAGAGCGCAGCAGGTACCTTGGTGCCCAGAGCCCACTCTCTCCCCTGTCCCCCTGCTTGGTGGAGAATTGGAGCCACCCCGTGCTCAGGAGATTGTCTGGAGGCTCCAGAAAAGAAAAGGCTGGTCAAGGGACTGGTCACAGACGGGAGATGCAGAGGGGGACAGCTGGTGCATGTGAGCCCAGCCATTCTCCCTCCCTGCTCCCCAAAGTTCTCTGATCCCCGGCGCAGAATCCAGTTCCCACACGAGGGACACGGAGAGAGACCCCGAAGCAGAGCAGGGCACGTGAGCAGGGCCGGGTCCTGCTGCTCCTCTTTACACTTTCCTTTGCTCCTGTCTCACACCCACCACCACCACTAGAAACCTTTCCGACTGATTTCCCAGACAGAAAGCTTAACTATTCTACACTTTCCTTTGCTCCTGTCTCACACCCACCACCACCACTAGAAACCTTTCCGTGGGGCCTCCTTTGCAGGTGGTGGGACACCCCGTGCTGCAAAGGCTCCAAACCAGCAAGGACAGCACCTAAGGGGCAATCTCAGGGCAGAGGGGCCACGGTCCAAACACATAACTCAGATTTTGACAGTCCAGCCACTTCACTGGCTGTTTCTTTCAGAACCCCCCTCTCCCAGCATCTGCGGTCCCTGTCCCCAAGGTGGTGGCAACTTGCTCGGTGCATGTGGAAATCCGACTCCCAGCCACGCTGCGAGGACACAGAGAAGGCAGGTGAGGGGGATACCCCAAATCTCAACCACGTCAGGACAAGCCCCTCGTTTTTCTGAAGATGTTGCTAACTGGGCTATAGAAAAGCCTCCTGCCTCCTGCTCTCTGCCCCAGTCTGCTCAGTTTTACAGCACTGGCTTCGCTAGGCTGGGTTTCTTTTTTTTCCTCTGACTCGACTCCTCACTGGGTAACGCTGGATTTGATATTTTTAATCACTCAGCATGCATCAGAGTTTGGCAGCGGAAGAAAGTGGAGTTAAAAAGAGAACAGAGCTAGTCTGCCTTTGCCGGGGCTGCCTGCCATCGCCACAAGCCCTCATCGCTTGTGTTGCGTTTCCCTCTGCTGGAAAAGCCCGAGCCGAAGCTGACGAGATCAATTTAAAAAACATCGCCCCCCGTTATTAACCTCGCAGGGTTCGGATCGCTTCTTCAAAGGAAAACCACCATCCTGAACCTCTCTACCTTAACTGTACAAAGACACACGCACACACAGAGATGCATTTGTGGCTGTATATAAGTATTACTCATAAACGCTTACAATAACCCGACATTGGGCTTCGTAAGGCTGGAGGGCTCTGGCCGTTGCAGCAACGTGATGGAAACGTTGACTTGCTTTGCGCAAAAGTCGCAGCAAAACTTTTTGTCTCCTGTGAGCGCTGCAACTCTCTCCCTGAGCAAACCTGCGGCGGGTGACCCGAGCGATGCC
>NW_010401471.1:0-1415 GCF_000710305.1 Buceros rhinoceros silvestris
TCCTCCATGTTGAACCCAGGACACTCCACTAAAGCAATGTGTGCATTGCGCATTTTTTTAATCGCCACAGCTCCCACATTCACAATGGGGTTGAAAACACAATGTGCAATCCTTTCAAACAGTAAAGCAGAAATAGCAGGAAAAAGGTATCTAAGCAGAAAAAAAAAATGTCTGAAAAGCAACTTGTTGCGCTGAACCATGGAAAATTGGAAAGCATTAAGAAAGGTCTTAGAAAGAAATGTTATTTGCACCATTAAGGGGATGTATGGGAACTAAAGGTGTGTGGATTCTTTGCAGTCTGCCCACTGATACAGAGCAACAGTCCTAAGACCAACAAACCGCATATGATCTATATTCATCTCTCCTCATCTTTTATAATGGGATACTGGCCTGTTGGTGATGTATTATACCATTTTTTTTATACTATTTCTTCTTTCAGCCAGGAAAGAGGTCAAAAGCAGGACAGAAGTGTGATCTGGACAGGACTGCGTGAAGATCTAGTATCCCCTAGTACTTGTGACAGGAAGTTATCTCCAAAAAATATCAAGAATGTCCAAGACTTGGCTCAACACAGCAGTATGATATTCCCAGTTGATGTCTGGGAAGTTGAAGTCTCTGACAAGGACAAGAGATACCCATGCAGAAATTTCTCCAAGTTGCCTACAGAATAACATCCTGGCTGAACAATTTGTAGTAGACACCAACTACAACATGTCCTTTCTTTCTCATCTGCCTAATCCCTACCTGGAGACTCTCAACAACATAATCGCTAACTGTAAAGGCTGTACGGTCAAACTTCTTTACACTGTGACTCATCCACCTTGGCTGCCCTGTCTATCTCTCACGAACAGCCAATAGACCTCCATCCCAGGACTCCAATCAAGGGACTCGTTCTGCCAAGACTCACCAATACCAATGATATTGTAGCTCTGGAAGCTGGCCAACACTTCCAGTTCATTTTGTTTCTTTCTCGCATTGTTTGCATTCCTGTACAAGCATTTCAGATGTGCTCCTGAGCTCTTCCTGCTGCCTGGAGCAGTGGAAATGTTCCCACTAGCATTGCCTCCCTCAGGTGATGCCATGCCAACCCTTGGCTTACCTTCTGCAATCCTGTTGGCATCCTCTTCCCCCTTCAATTCAAGTTTAAAGCTCTCTTGATAAATCTGCCAAATACCAGTTTTCCCCATTGGGACAGGTGGATATTGTCAGGCCCCAGTGTACCTTGTGCCTCAAAGGTTCTTCAATGGTTTTAAATTCCAAATTTCTTCTGAGGTCTCTCCCCGTTACTGGTAGGATTGAAGAAAACACTACCTGTGCTCTCAAATTTTTTATCATTCTTCCCAAGGCTCTGAAGTCTCTTTTGATTGACTCAGGCTTCTCATTGTGACATTGTTAGTACCCATGTAAAAGAGCAG
>NW_010401471.1:1487-6711 GCF_000710305.1 Buceros rhinoceros silvestris
AGGAATGGATAGTAGTCTGAAGGATGTACTAGGCTTTTCGGTCTTATGGTGATGTCCCTAATTTGAGCCTCAGGGAGGCAGGAAACTTTCCTGAAAGAAGGTCTGGTCTGAAAATGGGTGCTTCTGTTTTGTTGTGAGAGGTTGGTCTCTCTGATTTCCATGTGCTTGTGCAGATTCCTTCTTTTAGATTCCTTCTTTATCTCATTATGCGCTTCATCTATTGTACCCAGGGCCTCGTACCTATTCTGTAAGGGAATCTTAGGGAGTAACTTAGAAGATGCCGCTCCATACCATAATCTTTTTTCACCTCTCCTTATCCCTTGTGATGCTGCCTTCCTCCTGGCACAAACCAGATCCAGGACCTGCCTTTGTAGTAGCCATGCTGAGCTGGCTTCTGTGCATCATGGATGTCAGGGTAGGGGTCCATTGATTAACCTCCTTCTCAGACTCTCAAATACACTTCAATCTGTGCACCTCCTCCTGCAGTTCGTCCATCAGGCAGATCAGTTCATTAATCTGGTCATACCTCCCACAGGCTTGCTTAGAATAGCTTTCCACCTCTAGGAATATCCCTTCACACATCCCACAGCTGTAAACCTGGGTAGTCGCATTCTTGAACAGGAACCCCGTCTGTTGCATGATTGAACAGAAACACTGTGTGGCTGTATTGGTTCTACCAGGTACTAGAAGCTCAGGAGAGGCAGAGGACACTGCTTTTTGACATGCTCACCACACTGCCACACACCAACCCACTGGGAATATATACACTTGTCCATTGCAATTTCTGAAGGCGTTTAATCCAGACTTGTGCAACGTAAGTATATATACCATTATCATCATGGCACTTTAATGAAAAATTGTAGAACAGTGTCGTTGGCTATATTATCACTCAAGCTTCTGACACTTCTGATATATAGAACTATCAAAAACCTCCACCTGAAGAGACTCGAACACTTGAGTGTGCCATATAGTATAGAAATACTATTGCAAAAAGTAACATATTGCACATTAAGCTTACCAGACAAATCACTATTGTTTCTATATATATACATCATTCTTGTACTCTGTCAGGCAAATAAAAAAGCAAAAACATTATATTGCTAAAGGAAGTATAAAGTTCTTACTTTATGATGTTACCTTCCACTGGATTCAGTACCATGCAGTAACAGGCTTTACAGGCACAGGAGAAGTTTTGATCTTCTGAAATTCATGCTGATGGCAGTCCTTTCTTTGCACCAGCGCAAAGAGATACCTGTTTATGAGGACTGTATGGAAGGAATGAAAGGTAGGTAGGGAGAATACAGGTAATTTTCCCGTGTGAACAGATGTGCCACTATTGTGCTCTTACCTATGCAATGATCCTTAGAATTGGCCTTGCCAAGACAATGTCATAAATTTGTGTATATGGGGGAGTGGTAGTGATGGTGTTTTGGTTTTCTTTTGTTTCTTTCTTTGTTTGTTTCCTAGAGGTTCAAATCACACATTGCAATTACAGCTCCAAAGGTTTTTAGCTGGTGGGAATCTCCCCCTCACTGAGGACTACAGTATAACAGAGGAATGGAGAGGAGAATTTTAAACAGACTCAAGTGACTTTCAGCTGGGGTGTAGCAAAGCACTTATATCATACTAATCATTTAGTATTCTGTGCTTGACAAGTACAACATCTGTCTTTAGATAGCATAGGCCTGTGCTAAACTTGGAGGTACTCTGTCCTGCTGTGGAAAAGATCAAAGCATAGTGGTAAACTACACCTGTGTGAGTCCCGAAAATATAGATGAAAACAGCAGCTTTGGTGATCTGCTAGGACGAACCAAGCTCTGTGGTGCCTGTGTTCCTGCTCATGTGCCTCTGCCTGGGTGCTGCTTTAGGGCTTCCCTGGTTCATAAGGTGATGAATATAAATTTACTCTTTGCATCTCATCTGTCATTTTGTGGTTTTTCCTATGTCCTGCCTATGTTGGCTCACACACCGATTCATGTGTGCTATGGTGCCAGGCTTCTTGCTAACATGTGCGTAACTGATGTCTCTGCTTAGTGTAAGAAGAATATAACTCAGAAAGATTTTACCAAAACAATGCTTGGTAAAGTTATAGCAGAGAGGAGCCCCAACGTCTCCAGCTGACTCAATCTGCTGTAACCATGGCATTTAGTACTTAGATCTACGTAAACTATGTTCTGCCATAGAACTCGAAGTCTAGAACCATGATGCAAAGATGTATCGTGAGGTTAAAAAGAACCAATAAACCACTTGTGTTATTATAATACAAATAAATCTCTGTTGTTAATATCTGATTGGCTGTACAATAGAGAATGAATATCATTGGGCTAGAAGGCTTGAGTCACCATAGGCCACCTTTTTGTTAGTGAATGTGAAAAGGCTGGTAAATGATATAAAATCAAAATTATGGCATTAGCAGAGGTGGAAACATCTCTGAAAGCAGGACAATGAAAAGCAGCACAGGCAAGTGAGGTGGTGTCATGAGAGATCTCTTGTTAGCTGTTTCTTAACAAGAGAATGTGCCATTTCTGCCAACATTGCTTAAATAATATTTGATTCTACTCTCAGATGATTCAGTATGATAGCTTTTGTAAGACTAAAATGTAACTACCTTTCATATATTTTGTGTTTCCTGAAATATGCATTAGAAGCAGTAAGTGATGGTGTGCAACTATCCCTGGGGAAACTACCCTTAAAATATTTAACATTACCTGCCAAGAATACCTCTGGTCTACCTTAGGATTACCAGTCATTCCCGTACAATAATATTCAAAACTGTCACTTATACATTTATTTGCAGTCATTCCTTTTTTTTTAAAAAAAAAATACCCCCGAATTCCTCGTTGTTTATATGAAGTTATAAGTATATAAAATTACATTATTTCTAGTAAGTTATTTATTATATCTCTTTGTAGCACAAATACTATCCCTTATATTACCAGGCTCAGTAGTTTGCCTAGGAGTTGTTTAGATCAGATGAGAAGGTAAGTGGTGCTCGGAGAGCAACAGTGGCTATTGCAATTATTTCAGGCACTGTTTCAGTCTCACGAGCTGGTTTTGTCAAAAAACCCAACTTCCCTTTTCATTTTCAGATAGTTAAAAAAAAATATTGAAAAAAAGTTTAAGAAAAGTTAAAGGTACAAAGTTCTAGTTCTTTCTTTTTCATTGTTTTATTTAGATGAACTACTTTACTTACTTTGAGACTCATGTTACTTTTAACTGTGTTATCAAATTGCAAAATTTTATTTTTAACTTTCTTTTTTCTTTTCTAAGTTGCTGAAGGAAAAAAAACCTGGTTGTTCCAGACCACATCACTATTATGGGCAGAAAATGTTTTAATAGGAAAAAAAAAAAAGAGGAGAAAATTCAAATTTCACAATAAAAGTAGTGGTGTGAAAATGAAGAGCTATTTTTTTTTTTGTACTTTTCTATCTCCTGATCTATTTTTAATGATGTCCATAATGAGGCCTTCTGCACCTATTTTGATGTGTTCCCAGCAACTTTCAATCCCGTGGTATTTATTATAGTGTATATATTTTATATCTGAACAATACTGTTATTTTGATCATTTATTTATGTTAAGCGGTGGCCATTATAGCAAAGTGTAGCATCTGTGGTTTCATTTCTGGTGCATAAGCAAAGTGATTACGAAATTATAAGCCAATCACGCTCAAGGGTATTACAAAGCATGGAATACAACAAAGTTCAGTAAGTTGTTCTAATTTTATAGGGATGTGATTATCTCACAGGAGCTACATCTTGTAGTTACCAGATGTTTCACAATAACAGTAACTCTGGAGTTGCTTCAGTGATATAACAAGATTTTTACTGTGGAGAGAAAGGTTGGCATTTTCTCTGCTAGATGGGGATGTAATTGTCAATTTGGAACAGCAGTTTTACCTGGGCTATGTGGTTTGCATTGATTAATCTATCGTGTTAGAGTATTAACCCACCAATCAGAGCTCTGTCCTAGAAGTTTTCTAACCTGTGCTATATGTCTGGGTCTTAATAAACCTTTTCCTTAATTCCAGCTACACCAAAGCCTATTTTGCAAAAGAAAGAATCCTGACCTTTCTCTAAAACATTGGACTTTTGTAATCTTACTTTTCCAAAGCAAAGTTAGATTTTTATTTGTGCAATACCAAGAATCACCATCCCTCAAAAACTGCAATGACTCAGATGACATGGATTCTGACCCTGTACCTAAATAAAGCAGCAGTTCACTATAGAAGAAGCCCTGTTAACATGAACGAAGTACTTGGAATTGTGTTACAGAAGTCTATTGAGATAATGCTACCTAGGATGAGACAAACCTGACCATGGTAAAAGACAGGATGTGTATGGAAATGAATGCAATCACCCAGAAGGACCTCTTAAACATACAGTTAAATATACACTCTTAAACCAGCTAACACAGGGGTGCTGCTAGATGCATGCTATTCTACTGAGGAAAGCCCGCCACTTCCTCTCCTCTTCCTCTCCTCTTCACAGCTTTGCTTTATATCAATTTCAAAGACAAACTGTTTACACAGCCAGCATCTGAACAGTAACTAGGAAAGTATTTCTGTGGCAGGATTATCATTAATTGAAACCTAGAATAAGTACTTCAGAAAAGGGTTGCTGATAGGTAGGTATTTTTTTATATTTAGTGGAAACTTCTGACATTATGACAAATACCAAACCAAAAAAGGGAAATAACAGCACTGCCTTGGTCCAATGAAATGACATATATGTAAAAATTCTGGTCTAGACATAAAAAAAGTAAAGAAATCCACCAGCTGAAACTGAGAAGCATTTGATGGGTAAACTATTAAGAGATTACTTACCGACTATCTTAAAAGTGTCAGAAGAACCAGGAAGTTAGAAAGATTATAAATAATGTTATAAGAGAAAGCAGGCAGGTAAATTATAAATATTAAAAGGAGTAGTCTAGATCTTCAGCTAGCTTCCTCTGCAACAGAGATAATATAATTTATGCCGGCTGAAGAGTGGGTCTAATTCTGTCTTTTAATTATTTTGAAAAACTCTATGATTTAAATGATTAAAATGTAAGTCGTTTGGTTACTTTGAAGTGTAGTATGTGATTTCTTTAATGTATATCTTAATTAACAATAGTTACTTCTTCTTTAATTGTTACCTAAAATTAAGTGTATTGAACTGGCTTCTAACAAATGAGTTCTAATAACGGCTTTTTTTTTTTTTTTTTTTTTTTTTTTTTGGGGGGGTA
>NW_010401471.1:6755-8303 GCF_000710305.1 Buceros rhinoceros silvestris
TTGCTTTTTTTTTTTTCACTTCTTAGTTAGCGGCAGTAAAGCAGGACTTCATTTACGGACTATGGATTTCTATATCCTGAAGCAAAACTGTAACTCAAGATTGGGAACATTCTGTCCTTTAAAAATATACATAAAAAACCCCCAAACAAACACAAAAAAAACCTAAACCAAAACCAAACACAGTAAGGTTTGGTGTTTTGTTCTTTTGTTTTTTTCTTTTTTAATTTGGTTTAATTATCTTTAGCTCTTGAATTAACTTAAACTAGTGTAATTCATTTCACTCAAAAGAACATCATCGATGCACAATAAAGGAGATCATAATTCAACAGCAAATCATTCCCCTTTTTGGTTATTAGTCTTGTTTACGCTGGACAGTTTTTGCAATCTCAAACTTCTGTGTATAATTTTGGTAAAAGAAATTTAATCTGTGTATTTCTTTGAGTTTATGACTAATTAAGGCTATTGATGCAATGTAGCTAGGTTGTAGGGACATATCTTTGTACCTATTTGTAAGTACTATTTTCTTTTATAGTCAGTGGAGAGAAAGAAATTTTTTGAGAAAGACTCAACCTGACTAAGTGTTCTAAATTAAAATAGATGAACTGCTCTCTAAGAATATGTATTTTTATCCATTAATTTTGAAGGACTAGACTAGCTCTAGATAACTGTGTTGCAGATATCTAAGTTTGGCAAGATTATTTTCATCTAAAGTATCCCACTGCTTTTATATGCTAGAATAGAGAATTATAGCCTCCACATAGCTGCTTCCCTTTCTCCATCAAGGAAACTGGCTTGGAAATGCCTACAGATTCATTAATTCTTTATTTCCTAGCAGCATCAATCTGTATACTCAGAGTATACTCTTTTGAACTTGATACATCCTTCTCGTACAAAGAAAAAATATGGCTGATTGACAATACACAGCAAACTTGCATTTGATCCTTCATAGTTTACAACAGTATCTACACAGAGGAAAGATCAGAGATAGTTTTGTCAGATGAGTATGGCATCTGGCCAAGAGCCTTAGCATCCTGTCATAGTTGTGCCACTAACAGTTTGTTTCATGCTTTTTATACAGAGGCTGTTTGGCAATGAAGAAGAAAACTCTTTGGAAACTTCAGTCTTTTTGACTGAACTTCTTCATAGCTGATCATAGTAAAGATAATACTCTGAATTTTGTAAAGTCTACCTATGTTTGCCTGAGTTTATACCATCCTAGGATAGGTACATTCTTCCCATTTCCAGGGTGAAATGGTTAATATCTGAAAAAAAAAAAATCTTCAGTAAGTATGTGTATTTCCCTTGGAGTCGGTCAAGACATGCTGACTTTAAAATGCTAAGGGTCAGTCAGGTCATTTGGAAGACAGCATTTGTAGCACGAGGCATCTGTGGTTGTATAAAACAGGTATTTAGTTACTGGAGAGTAGAAAGGTCAGAGGTTTTTCTAATTCAAGTATCTTCTTCAGTAAAAAGGTAGTCAGCATATTCTTTTTTTTTTCTAATTATAAATAGCAAAATATAAATATAAAAATATATAAATAATATATC
>NW_010401472.1:0-1014 GCF_000710305.1 Buceros rhinoceros silvestris
ATCTGCTCTGGGCTCGGGTCCCCAGCGCTCCCCCTGCCCCGGGACACCTCGGCAGTCGTTCGCACAGCCTCCCGTGTCGGTTCAGCCGGGAACAGGCGGTCGGTCGGTCAGCTCCTGAGCGAGGGGCTGCTGGGCAGAGGTGGAGGCTGCCAGAAACGAGGAGCAGAGCACAGGGCACGAGAAGAGAGGGCAGAAGCAGCAGCCGGCTGAACAAGGTAGCGAGAAAGTTACAGGGCAGGGAACAGTGACAGAAAAGACAGGGATAAGAAGCGCAGAGGTACAGCGAGAGTGGGGAAAAAGGGATGGGGGCAGAGATGGAGAAAGCAGCAGCAGAGAGGCAGAAGGAGGGAGAGGTGGAGGCCTCTCTGGAGGCACCAGCCTGCGCTGTGATGCTGGGGACCACTGAACACGGAAAGCGGAACTCAGGGGCGAGGTGGCAGCTGGGTACCTCCTGCCAGCGGCTGGGTGGCAGCTGCGTCACTCCCGCACCAGCTCTTCCATCCAGCTCCAGCCCCAGCTGCAACTTCGTGCCCGTGACGATGACGATGGATCATCCTGACAGACCCGGAGAGGAGCCAGAGCCCTCCCGGGGGAGGGTTCCTCACTCGGTCATGGTCAGGCTGGGCTTGCCTCCGGTCAGATACGTCAGGTCAGCGCCAGAGGTACAAAGAACAAAGTGTTTATTGTTAAAAGCTTTTCTACGGATCACTCGGCGTCACACAATGGAGATGTGGTGGCTGTGGCAGGGAGCCTGTCCCTCCCGCTCCCCCCAACACACAGGTGTGCTCTCGCGCCCATGGCTGGAGGTGGAAAAGTGTTTCTCACGCAGGGTCTGGCAGGACAGGGACGGCCTGTTCACCACGAGCAGTTACAGAAGGGAGGCTCTTTCTGCAGCAGCAAAGGCACCTTCTTCTCCCTCACCTGCTGTGCTGCCACGGAAGGTTCCTCAGCACAGGAACGAGTCCCAAACCCCCAGTTCCTGAGCAGCAACTGGGGGAAATCTGGAGCCCGCAC
>NW_010401473.1:0-2897 GCF_000710305.1 Buceros rhinoceros silvestris
CTCCAGCAGACCCACACTCCCACCCAACTGGATGTCACCTGTGAACTGGCTGAGGTGGATCCTCTGGTCCAGATCATTGATAAAGATGTTAATGAGAATTAACATCTTGGGAATTAAATGGGTGATGAGGGAAGCTGCCTCCAGCCTTCGTGTTGAAATTAGGGCTGTAGCTCACCTAGGACAAAGAGGTCTTCTGAGTCCTTCAGATCGCATTCCCTTCTTCTACTCCACCTCTCCCCAGTGCACTTGGGGATGATTCTAAACTCAGAGCCGGTCCGTGCCCATATGGGATCCGGCCAACCAGCATTTCTAACACAAAACAACTTCCTCAACCAAAGGAATATCCCCCTAAATGTTAAGCTCAAGGTCCATGTAGGTGTGACCCCACCAGGCTGGCGTGGATGTCTTCTGTCTTGAACAATTGGCCAGTTCAAGGAACAAGCAGAAAGAGGAAATATTTTTCATTATTGGCTGTTCTTAACGAGAACCGGATCAGCGCAGTCACCCAGAGCTGCCGCTGCCTTTTCCTATTGATTCAGACCATCGTTTTTAGAGTGCCTGAGTCTGCACTGGCTCCCAGGAATAGTCCCCAGTGCCCCAGGAGCACCTTCCCAGGGCCGGAGGAGTGATAGAGGTGATGGTTGTGGCTGGGCTGGGCCAAGGCGGCACGTGAATCCATGGGTGCTTGTTACCAGACAAGCTTTGAAAGTTGCTTCTTAATTAAGCGAAGGAGAATATTCCATGTCTTGCATTTTAGGGAGACCAGATCATGTTAATGGCAGTGAGAATACTGAGGAATTTCCTTTAATTTTCCTTTCCTGGCTTTTAAGAAGTCAGTTTTTTGTTGTCCCTCTTAAATAGGATCTGAAGGCACTTGGTAATTAGGGAACAATTGGTGGCGAGTCAGCCAGACGAGGAGACTTTTGTCCTCGTATGGAACTGCGCTGGGCGAGTTTAAAACATCTGGATAAGGAATAAGACGTAAATCTATACAACTGGAATGTAAATCTGTATTATTAGAATTAGCCACTGGGAGGATGGAAACCTCAGCGAGGTCTGGGGGTAGCAGAGGAGCTGAGTGGGGAGAGATGAAGGAGGATGGAATAAACACCATGGGTTTGGTGGTGGTTGAAGCAGAACGAGCTCTTCCACGGGTGAGGAGTTGCCTGCTCTGGCTCTTTCCTCATCATCTCATCTTTCCTCATCCTCGTCTTTTCCTCATGGGTGCTCGCCATGAGAAGGACTGGGATGCCAGCATCCTTCTTCAGGGATGTTCTCCCCACTCTCACTGTCCCCCTTTGTTATGTGGAAGTTTTCATAAGACAATAAACTAGGTGGAGAGAGGAGCAGAGCAAACAAGAGCCTCACTGGCTCTGCACTAAAGCAGCTGTTTCCTCCTGCCCGGCCCTTCACGCCGCTGCCTCTCGTGTAAACTCTCCAGGCAATGCCAGGAAAGACTTTAATTACTGACATCAAACCCGTCACATCAGTAAGGTTCCCATTAACTGATCCTTGCAGCTACTCTGGGAACGCGAGGGAGCGTCTCGAGTGCGTCTGTTGGTAGCAATGTGCTTTTGATACGCGTGAACATGAACTGGGTATGTGGAGAATACACTGGCTGCTCTGTAGAACCCAGTCTATTAGGGCTCAAAAGCGTTTTTGCTCGTAATCCCAGTTTTACCACACTCATAACTTCTCAAAATATCCACCTTTGATCTGCAGCTTGGTGTGGTTGAGGTCTGAGCAAAGTCCTTCAGCTTTTGGGTTTGATTTTCTTCTTTAACTCCTTGGAAAAATCCCTCCAGCTGCTCCGCGTCTCGGGACGAAAATTAGTAAAAGAAGAATTAAAGAACTCCATCCCCACTTGATTATTTTTTAAGCCGAGTCTGTGGTCTAGTAAACAGGGTAACTCTAAACAGAAGCGTGGTTGTGATTCCCTTGTTCTCCCCCATGGCTGTGAACGCGGCAGCTCCGCCAACACGGTGGGTCCTTAGGGAGGACAGGGTGCTCTCGCCATTGCTAGAGCTGCCCAGGTCTTCAGGGGTGAAAGCGCCCTGTACCTTCTGCTTGGAGAGCCTCTTCCAAAGCCCTTCTTCGATGGTTCGGCTTTGGGAAACCCTGGCAGAGGGTGTCTAGTGTGGGTATCCAGCCTGTTTGGGGGGCGCCCGGCTTGTTCTGTCCTCTCCTTGGGCTCCCACTTGGTCTTGGAGATGTTGTCTGCTCTCTCCAGGGATCCTGGTGCTACCTGCCAGGTCCTTCAGGCTACTTCTGCTGCATCTTTGCATCTCCAAACTGAGGTTGGTAGTGGCACCACTTAGCTTGTCCTTTGCCCTGGCTCCTGGTGTTTCTCTTCTCTGTGAGTTGCCACGGTTGGTCAAGCAGCTGAAAACAAACAAATATTTTTAGGGATCGATGCTGCTAATGGGCTTCAGGTCCTCCTGGGTCTGCCATCATCGGCGCCATCGGTGGTGGCCCAGTTGCTGCTGGAGACCTGGACCTGAGGTCTCACAAAGCCTTTTCTTTCTCTCCCAGGTATGACACACCAGCATCTTCGAAGAAGAAAGTCCGGCTTAAAGATCGCAACAAGCTGTCCACGGAGGAACGCAGGAAGCTGTTCGAGCAGGAGGTCGCCCAACGAGAAGCCCAGAAACAGCAACAGCAACTGCAAAACCTGGGGATGACGTCCCCCCTGCCCTACGACTCCATGGGCTATGGCACGCCCCACCACAGCTTCATCGGCTACCCGCCCGGCTACCCCATGCAAGCCTACGTAGACCCCAGCAACCCCAACGCTGGCAAGGTGCTGCTGCCCACACCCACCATGGATTCCATGTGCTCGCCAGCAGCCTACGAGCACCCGCCGCCTCTGGTGGGGCACACACGGGAACCAACCCTGA
>NW_010401473.1:2989-4140 GCF_000710305.1 Buceros rhinoceros silvestris
GCTCGCCAGCAGCCTACGAGCACCCGCAGACTCTGGTTGGGCACACAGTGGAACCAACCCTAACGACTCCTCAGCCGGTACCAGTAGTCCAACATGTAGCAACAACGATGGAGGTGACGACTCCACAGTATGTAGCACAAAGCGACACCGTGGTCCATCAAGAAGCCAACGTGGCCGTCCTGCCTGTGGCCACGCCGGGACCGGTGCAGAGTCAGAGCTACGGGGTGTGGGATTCCAGCCAGCAGACTGTCGCTGTACAACAGCAGTACTCGCCTGCCCAGTCCCAACCGGCCATTTATTACCAAGGACAGACCTGTCAGACTGTTTACGGTGTGACCTCCCCCTACTCGCAGACGACCCCACCGATCGTACAGGTAATTCCTGTTTTGGACACAGCGCAGCCAGAAACACCCACCGCATGAAGGGTACCAGCCTGGTACGCTGTATTCGCTCACTCTTTGCTAGCGTTTGTAATCTTAGAGCATCCTACTTGGCACTTCTCAGGCAACTTCCCATCCAAGAGCCTGAGAACAGCACTTCTAGGAGGGTATTTCCGTGTATGACCCCCATACGTTGTGGTTGTTGGGGTCAAACGGGAGTTTACAGCCCATGGAGACTGTTTTTTAACCTGTTTATAAAAGTTATGTTGGTTTCTCTGATGGTTGATGCTGGTGAACAAGGTAAGAGTGTCCAAGTGAAACGTAGAGGTCTGAGCTCTCCTTCTGCTGATTCAGGATCTGGAGCTACAAGCTCTTTTATGACTTCAACCAACCAAAAAGCCCAACAGATCAGCCTTCTTTATCTGTTTTCTCTGAATTAACATTAATTTCCATCGCACTCAGTGCCGGCCTCTAAATGCCCATGCTGAAGGTCATCTCCTTCTACTTTGGCTTCATTAACTTGGGTTTCAATGTTGAGCACCTTGCCAATGCCTGGTTCTTTGTAAAAACAAGACGTGGGCAATCGTACGACTCCTGAGAGGGCAAACAGGCCGGTTCGTGGTCCAGCGAGCTGACTTGTGCTTCCCTGTGCTCCCTTTCAGAGTTACGCCCAGCCAGGTCTCCAGTACATCCAGGGGCAGCAGATCTACACGGCTCATCCACAGGGAGTCATAGTGCAGCCACCCACAGCCGTGACCACCATCGTGGCAG
>NW_010401473.1:4241-5832 GCF_000710305.1 Buceros rhinoceros silvestris
ACGCCCAGCCCCCCCCAGCCTTGACCCCCATCGTGGCAGCCGGGCAGCCTCAGCCCATCCAGCAGGTAAGGGCTTGGTGGATACAGAGGGATGGGGACTCTTTGGCTACGTCTGCTCTGGGTTTGTGACGTTCCTCGTGGCGTCTGGGTGCTGTGAAAGTGTTGATGGAGAAGTTTCCCACGCCGCACCTTTTGGGATGCTGCTCTCCAGGCTGGATGGACACATTTTGGGGGGTTCGTCGTGTTCGGGGCTTCTACCAGCTCATCTGAGAAGGCTTTGTATGGGTGGGAGCTCCACGACCCTCTTTGACTGCTTAAGTCCCTCCATTGGAAACGATGATTTTGGCGTCCACCACGGAGGGTTTAAGTGGCTGTAGTCCAAGCTTGGGCTGTGGTTGGTTGGGTGGGTGCTTGCGATTCTGATGAACTCGGGAAAGATCCTGTCCTGGATGCTTCTTGGGCCAACACTAATGTCAATTTTGATGTTACTTTCAACGAAGTCTTTGTTGTGGAGGAAAGAGCTGCTCTGATCACACTGACGGCCGTTCATGTCTTTCTCTTCACCCTTTTTGTGCTGTTTTCAGCCAGAGCTTGTGGTGACCAATAACCTCCTGGACTTGCCTCCTCCATCCCCTCCAAAACCCAAAACAATTGTCCTCCCACCCAACTGGAAAACAGCCCGAGATCCCGAGGGGAAGATCTACTACTACCACGTGGTAACGAGGTGAGTGTGGTAACGAGTGTGATGGCTGCTTCGGGGTTGGAGTTTGATAGCTGAAGTGAAGGAACTGGGTGGAAGAGAAGGGGATGTTGATCTGTCTGTCTGCCTTTCTCCAGGCAAACCCAGTGGGACCCTCCTACCTGGGACAGCCCAGGAGATGACGCCAGCCTTGAACACGAAGCTGAAATGGACCTCGGGACCCCAACATATGACGAGAACCCCATGAAGGTAAGGGCGGGGCTCAGCGAGGGCGTTAACAGCTCTTGGACAGACCTGGGGGGATGGTCCTGTCCTGTGGAGCAGGAGCAGCAGCAGACGCCAGGGCTGTTGTTGAGGTTGGTATGGACTTGGGGTGTTGACAGAGGGACAGAAGTGACCGTAGTGATCATAGTAGTGATTATATTGTCCATGGAGCCACTCTCCAGATGGAGCTTGATGTCCAGTTAGGTCCCTCTGTGGCCATGTCTACCCCTGTGCTTGGCAGGAGGGGATGTGGCTGAGTCTCTGGAGGACGTGTCTGCTGACGGTGCTGGTTTCCAGCTCTGCCAGCTCTTGGGGAGCAGGGAGGGCAGAGGCGGACTCTCTCTAAATAAATCACCCTCTCTACCCTTCTGGTTTCCAAAACAAAAGAGAGAAGAGCCGAGGAAAGGAAAGTTTGTCAGGTTGTAACTCGGGTGATAGCACACACCTGGGACTGATGTTGCTGTATGTGCTGAGGGCACCATACGTCCTACAGCGCTCAGGAACATCCCACTCTGCTGCCCGCGCCTTTCTCACATGCTATCGGGATCCCAAGGGTTAACCCAAATCCCCCCATAATGCCTCTGAGTGCAGGGATTCCTGTCAGTTCATGTCAATGATCTTATAGAAC
>NW_010401474.1:0-812 GCF_000710305.1 Buceros rhinoceros silvestris
GCGTGGAGACACCCCGCGTGCGCGCAGAGGCACGAGGGGCCACGCACGTGCGCGCACACGCGTGTAGAGCTGCAGCCACGCATGCACACGGGTGTGTGGGACTGTCCTCACGCGTGCACACGTATGTAGAGCCGCTTCCGTGGTGCGTAAGGTCACGCACACACGTGTATGGCTATCGCAAGACATGCACAGAAACATGCAAGGCCATCCCCACACGGGTACACGTGTGCAGAACCACTGCAACACACGTACACGTGTGTACGAAGCTGCTCCCACATGTGCACACGCAGGTGAGATCATACCTGCGCACGCACACGCATGTCGAATGACCGCCACGCATGCACACATATGTATGAAGCAGGTAGAGCCGCCCCCACGCATGCACACAGGCACGTGAGATCACCCACACACGTGTTAAACAACTGCCACACGTGTGCATGCACATACGAAACTACTCCCACATGTACACACGTGTGCAGAACCCCCCCACGTGCACAGACGCTCATCATACCATCCCCACGCACGCACACGCGTGTAGAACCACCCCATACACGTGTACACGCACGCAAAGCCCCCTCATGCACGCACACACATGCGGGAACACGCCCCCACACGCGTGTAGAGCCACCCCACGCGTGTGCGGGGCGTGTGCGTGTGTCCCCCCACTACTCACAGTCCAGGTATTTTTGGAGCTGGGCGAACTCCTGGGGGCTCAGTGTGGCCCAGTCTGGGCTCTCCGCCATGACACGGGATGGACACGGGACGACACGGGATGGACACGGATCTGCGGCAGGTGGCGGGAAAGGGGGCGC
>NW_010401475.1:0-960 GCF_000710305.1 Buceros rhinoceros silvestris
GTCTTTTATTTTGTAGAACACCAAACAGTCATTCTGTGTCCACAAATTCAGATAATGGTGCCAGGTAAAATTTAGATCATCATCATAAGTTTACTCGAGCACACTTTACATTAGGAGTCATGGCACATCTGTTGTCAGAGGCCTTCGAACAGGTTAGGCAAACATCTGTCAGGATGACAAAGCTGTAGTTCGTTCTGCTGAAGCAGGAGGTTAGTCTAGAATAGGCTTTCGTGGGTGCCATCTGTCCTTTTTCTACAGCTGGGATAACATTGTAATTTCCTTGTGACTGTTTCCTAAGTTTTCTTCATGTTGTGCTGTGCAAATTTCTTTCAGGTGTATTTCTCTGATCATGGAGATTAAATCATTGAAGAATAAGTAATAATTTGATGTCACTTTCCATTAGACCTTTTGGTACCCATTAGGTAACACAGGCAGAGTTCAAAAACTACGTGTTGAAACTAAGCAGCTGCTCACTTTGTAAAGTTGCTTCAAAAATAGTAAAGCTGTTGGCTAAACCTCTTTATTGCTTGGCTAGCACTGAGTTTTTCTCTGAAATCCCACTTAATCCAGAGCATGTATCTCTAAAATAAGTTTCCTGACCAGTATTTCTTCTCCTGCTCTGGTATTTGTACCATTGGAACCTTTAAGGAAAGAATTAATTGCTGTTTTGATCAGGACTAAAAGCAACTAAAAGCTTTTAGTAAATGTTCTAAACTTGTTCTTTCTTTTTTGAATAAAAATAGTGTTGTAGCTGTGATAACAGCACATCAGACTTGTGGGGAGAGGTAGTGGCTTTTCTTAGATGAGCTCATACAGTTGATAAAAGAAGATAAGCTTTTAAGCCTGATCTGAAGTGGAGCTTGCCCCTTGTGGTCTTCTGACGGCATTAGTTGATCTAATGAAATAAAAACTTTATTTTCTTACAGAATTCTCTGATAAATATTACTTATTAAATAATCA
>NW_010401476.1:0-1176 GCF_000710305.1 Buceros rhinoceros silvestris
TAATAATTTTAACAATTTGAAGGCAACATTTTTATTGTTTTAAGCAGTTAAAAAAATTTCAACTTGCCTTCCTGGATTCTATAGATGGTTTCTACAAGACTGCTCTGGTATTTTGGTTCATTAATAGAGAATAAATAAGACTTCAGCAGCTGAAAGAAGAAAGCAGTTATCTGGAGGGAGCAATATTTTTCGTTCTGTCTGCTTTCATTTTTGCTTGTTTACTTCTGTCTTGTTTTGTCTATTCTCTTTTTTCTTTTTTTTTTTTAATATTCACATTGTTAAGTCAAGTTTAGAGGGCAGCTGTCACCATCAAGGCTTTTCAGTCTCATTTTGTTGCTCTTCCCTACCTCCACTCTTGACACTGATCAGTGCATCAAATGTTTGGTTGTGGAACAACCATAATGGGATTTGAACTGTGTGCAGTCAAGGGTATTTCTCCAGAGGGCAAAATTAATTCTGCATATGAGCCCCTCTCTCCCTTCTGTTCTCTCTGTCTTTCAGCTGCATGCTCAGATTGAATCACTGAAGAATCATTTAGAGATACATTTGATAAAATAATATTGCAGCATCTCCTGTTAGTTGTCCAATTAGAGCATGCTATATGTAAATCTTACAACACAAAGAATTAGCTCGTATTTTTTGAAGTAAACACACACTTCAGAATGAAGTGTAGACATTTTAAACAGACTGTTCTCTATAGGCTCCACTTTTAGAAGTATGCAGGTATCAATAGTAGTATGGACTCTATGCTTCACCCATCATAACCAATCAGTTAATTAAATTTACACTTAAGTGACCAGCACTAAAAAATTCAGTTAAACAATCATTTAAACATCAGTCTTGAACTCAGTGATGGGAGGTTTTTCTGAACATAATAGAATTACCCACAGGTGTAAAACTACTTAGGTGTATAGGCATTTTGCAGAATAAGAGGCTTCAAATTGATTCTGAAGTACAGAAGTCGATACTTTTGCTGTTTCAGACAAGATGCTGAAGCACTGAATCACTAGTCAGTCAGCCACTAATGACCTGTTATTTTAGGGAAATAATATGAATAAATTCCACCAAGATCAGGGGAAGAGTACTGATACATAAGAATGTGCCTTTCTTATGTGGTAAATATGAGATTTCTTTATTTGCTAAGAGAGAAGGCTTTGCCAGCTAGAGCCTGCTGAA
>NW_010401476.1:1262-14615 GCF_000710305.1 Buceros rhinoceros silvestris
AACTGGGATTATGAAGTACGCAGCATTTTTGGATGTATTGTTATTATGAGTAAAGAGCAAATAGTATTGATAGGAAAAAAGGGGACCAGGACTAGAAATCAGCCAGATCTTCAGACACCCTCTACATGGGGATTATATGAATAAAGAGAAAAGCCCCAGGTAAGAAGGACCACCAATAGAAAGGCCTTTAATAAATATCTTTTTGTTTACAGGTGGATTTCCATTATGAGTTGAAAAATTAATTAAACGGATCATAAATTGTCCATTATTTCAGAGGGCAATGTCAACATGAGCACTGACTTATTAAATCTGCTTGTAAGGAATGCAAGAAGTGGAAAACTACACTTGCAGGTGAGGAAGATTGCTGCAAAGGATCGTTCATTACAAAATAAAGATTACCTCACCAAAGCAGAGACATGTCTAGAGGTGATAGCAGAGCCGATGTATCCTTCACAGTTTCATCAATTTCTTGTAATTTAATAACAATTTTTTGTTTCTTTCCTCATCAAAATGTATTCATTCCCACAGGACAATCAGAGCAAGAAGGCAAGATGACATTCTTCCTGTCTCAAAGTTTCCTCAATGACGGCTTGGCTATACAGTAACACAAATTCTTTTTTCTTTTTTTCATGTATGTTCTTCATTAATATAGAGGAGCAGAACAGCTCTGGAAAACAAATTCTTCACCTTTTCTGTAAAAAAAAAAAAAACAGTTGTCAGACATTTTTGACAGAGCTTGAACATCCCTCCTCTCTAACTTGGAGTGATTGGTCCACGGGTCAGAAATTCAGCCTTCTCAGCTAAGACTGCACAAAAAGATTGTCAGTTGTGAAGGTGCTTATCACTCTTGCCTCAGAGGAAACTGGCTCAAGCCACCAACTCATTTTAAAGGAGCTCAAACCCATCCTCAGATGGTAATGACTCCTGGTTCATTGCTGACTTAGACTTGAATCAAACCAGTGACCCAGAGCGAAAGGCTGCATAAACCCTCAGCAATTCACTAAGCCATTCAGCACTTCAGGGTGAAGGGGAGGAGGGGAAGAAGTCTCAAAAAATGGCCTAAAATTTACAAAGGATTTACCGGGATTATGCTAAGCTTTGTCCTCTCGTACACTGGCAGAATTCACTACTCCAGATTCTATGAGATCTATAGCCAGAGAGGAGTAGAATGCAGTGACATATATGAACATTAAAAATAGATTAGGGTTGAAGCAAAATATACTTTGTAAAGTTCTCCCTCATTTCATGAGACAGAGAATGTTTGAAGCAAAAAAAGTGTCACCCATTTCAAGGGTCTGAAATACTGAAATCCTAAACCTTTAATGTGAATAGAAAATAAACTTTTCAAATATTCCTGCATATTTAGTTCACCATAGTGTGGGCTATTAGGTGGACTTCTTTGATTTTAGCGCTAACGTTTGCCGTTCATCTGAAGTAGAACGTGTGTGTGCATGCACAGATGCCCACATATAGATGTATCTACCATACAAGTGGAAATAAAATCAGTGGTTTTATTAACCTTGCAAATAAAAACAATTATTTTCACTCAGTAATACGTAGTGTATGCTTTTACCATTAAGATGAATTATTATTTTCCTTCTTTTGTTGATTCACTATAATTATTATCAATTCCCTCTTAGATGTTGATTAATGTATGTCTTTCAGAGCAGTTAGTTCTTTTCTTTGTGTCAGTTTTCTCGATGATCTGGCATTGCAGGAGTTTGTCTATAGTGATAGCACTGGTTTGGTTTTTCATCCCAGTTTATCTAACCCAGCATTTTCTATTCACTCCACAGAACTTTTCCGAATTTTGTTTAGTGAGCAGAGTAATTAGGAAATTTGGACTTTGAAATTTGTTATTACTTTTAATTCCTAAATTATTTATTTATTTAATTCTGGCACTGCATTGACTGACACAGAGTTGATATTACTAGAAACTCAAGTCTTTCCCAGATTTGTTCCTCTCTGTGGAAAACTAATTGTCCAAATTTTTGCATTTCAAAACCATAGGCTAGAATGCCAAGATAGTTGCTAAATGAACCAAACATGCCAGGCTCTGTGAAAATTCAACTGTATTTCAGTTTTATGGGAAGAAAATTAATACAGTAATCCAAAAGTTATATACACAGGATGTCTTTCACTGGCCATTAAGGTCCAAAAAGTTTAGAGTTCTGTGTTTTCAACGGTAATCTTCAGTAGCAGCCTCTGAAAACTGCTTGGTTTATGCCTGAAGTACGAAGAAAATCAAACAATTCACTTGGTATTTATTCTAGTAAAAGTTAACTACTGACCTCCCTACCTATTCTGTAGACTACTGTTAACCTTGTCTGCAGGAGGGTGGTGATTTTAAGAGTTATGATTGTTAACGGCCTTTGAATGCAGCAGTCTCAGACCACTTACTCCCCAGTGTACCACACAGCTCAGACTTTTCCAGATGAGAAAATGATAAGAAGATGAGAAAGACAGCATGTCATTCTTGAGGCAGCCTTAAGAAAATTGCTGCGAAATGAATCGTGCAGGTCTGCAGTGCTTTACCCAGCATTTTTCTGTTTTAATTTATCAAGCCAAAGCTTGTTGACATAGAAGTGAATGAAATGACTGTACAGTATGCTCTAAGAAGATAGTTCAAAGGCTTTATGCATCAGCTCAGCTGTAAATAAAAAAAAAAAGGATCTAGGAAATATTCTCTATATCAGTGCTCTCCATACATTCTAATTTCATCTGACACATGCTCAAATCCCATCAGTAGTTTCAGCTGTAAAATAAACTAAATATCAGGTCCTTGAAATTTGACGACAACTTGGTTTATGCCAATAAGCAATTAAATCAAACTGATATTAGAGATTTCCTCACCTGGCTATGTAGTCCTATATTTACTTGTCTATGTAATGAACTAGTCTGTTCTATCCAGAAATACTTTTTTGGAGGGGAGTTGAGGGAGGTTGGGGGGGAGAGTGGGAGGGTGGAGTACCTTCAAATGAGCACAGCATTACTGTTAAGAAATTTCATACCACAGTCCAAATCTCCAAACCAAGAAGGGGAAAAAATGAAAGATTGTTTTGCCCACAGTCATCCGTCCTTGAAAAACTTCCCTAAATACTGGCAGCCCAAGCTACATCTTGATTTTTTGTGTAGAAAAGATGTGTTTAGAAATCATGAGATTCAACAATGTGCATTACAACCTCTGTTTTATTTTCTATATTGGAGTCTTCCAGAGTTTAATGTTTTAAATTTTGTGGCTCTGAGAGCTAGAAACTTACTATTTATTGCAATGACTCTTGCTGTTTATTGTACTACTGCCTCATGGCTCCCAGTGCTGTTATTACAAGCACACTAAATGCTGCCTGACTCAGAAAAGAACCACTGGAGAAGGGCAATAACATACAGGTCTGAACAATTTTCTCAGGGTTGGAAGAAAGATACATGGTTTACTGTTTTCCTCTGTTCTCACCCTCTTGCTTTCTTTGTAGGAACTAAGGAAAACACTGAACAGAGGGAGAAATGCAGAATGCAGCCCCCTTCTGTACAGGTTATGCTGGTATTATCAGTCATGTCTGAGGCAGGACAGTCAGGACAGTGACTTTAGGGAGGTCTGCACTGTATGCTACACAGGTTGGTGAGATAACTCATGCTATACTTCATCTAATATACAGCACAAATATAGCTAGACTTGAAGAGTATGGACATAAACCAGACTTTACACCTTGACATGGGGATTCTCACTGCTGCAAGTCAATCAAGGCAGGACGGAAGCTACAGCTTATAACCTAGGTCAGTAGATTTGCAGGAGAGGGGAACTGGTTGGGAGGTATGTTATTAATTTTGACATTATATCTGATTATCATGACTTGCTCAAAAATAGAACTACGAAGTATTTCATGGGTTCTTATTCAAACTGTTAAACCTTTGTCAAATTAAATTTTTGTCAAATTAAATTTTTGTCAAATTGTAGTCCTGATATTTCACTTAAAAAAACAAACAAACAAACAAACCAAAACCCTGGAATTTCAGTGGTGTAGGCAAGACAATTATAGAAAAATTTCATTCCTGAAAACCTGTTCTAAATGTTTCATCACATCCTAAGTACTAATATATGACAAAATCCTTTTGCTCTTAGTGCTGTCACAGTTGTGCGAGATGAAGGTTGTAGTCTCATCCACACAGATGATAGGATGACACTTTAATTGGAAAGTGACATTGTTGGGAACATTTATGAATAATTTAATACGTCCTCCCCACTCATCTTTTTATATGTTCTCCAAGTCATTATTTTATTTATTATTTATTAAGAACTGACATTGTGCTGAGAGCTGTACAGAATAAAGGAGAACACAAAGTCCTTGCCCTTGTGGATCTTACGCAGCAAGAAGGAGAAAGCTCCTTTCCATCCTGCTCATAAGATAGTAAACACATTCTGGCTATGTTCCAGAATTTTTCTTCTCTTGGGCTGACAAATTATGCTGACAAATATAACAATAACATTAATAATAAAAATATCTCAGCATGAATGTTCTGTTAAGCCTGCTTCTTTTTAAGATACTTCCTAACCTTTGAGACCTTCATATCCTGTTCTAGTTTCCATTTTCTCAGAAACACTCAGACTTTGTTATCTCATAGGACTGCCTGAGCTGACATCAGAGCATGGCAACAGGAATGATTCTGTCTTTCTTTGAAATGAGCTGAAACTCTACCCTTTTACAAACCAAGAGTATTCCTTAATTGTTTGCTTACTCTTCTCACTCTTTTTTTTTTTTCTGTAGTCTTCATTTCCACATGCGTATCAAATTACTTGTGACAGGTTGGATTAAAAGGCTTTGCCTTTATCTTTGGGTACAGAGCTCTGGCACTGCAGACCCTTGTCCTCTATTCAGGTCTGTAATGCAAACATACAAAGAAGCAATATAGATTTTTGGGGTGATTTGTCCATTCAGCTCCTTACTGATGGAGGACTAAGTTGCTGATTTTTATTAATCTAGAAATAACCCTTATTCTATTACATTTGTTACTTGTGCTAACTTGGTAGACATAAAACATAGTACTGACTTTTGTTGTCAAAAGATGGAAAGAATCCTGCTTAGAATAATGTGTTTAGGATTAAGTAATTGCCTACAGCCTGATATGAGTCTTTAAATTCTGTTACCGTTTTCTATTGAAGGACTTCACTTAGGATTTTGTTTTTCAGGATGTCTGGGTTTTATCTGATTTTTACCAGTTCACATTCAGAAAGTTTCTGATCACTCACAGAACGTGTTGAAAACAGAGTGTATGTTTTGGTGTAACTTCACTACAAAACATTTGCTTTTAGAACAGTTGATGCCTAAAGAAAAACATCCTATTAGAGACAGTTACGGTCATATGTTTGGTCTGTATTCTGCATTTTGGCCTTCAGTCATTACGTTTGAGGCTTTTCCCCTGTTGTAAATGAGCCTCTCCTAGGATATCACAGTATTTTCTACAGCACTTATAGTGTTGTGTACAGGGAGTTTGTAGAAGACAGAATGAGAATTTAAACTGAATCATCAAACCAAACAAATTAGATTTGGTTTTGAGGGGAAAATAAACCTGAGGTAGGCATATCAATGAGTAGACTATTTGACAACTGAGTCTTTTGAATTTTCCATTACTAAAGGAGAAGAAGCTATTGTCACCATTTTCACCCCAAATCTGGCATTGCACAAATGTTACATTTAAGGGGAAGCTAAATTGCAATTGCAATTTTTACACAGAAAACCATTAAGTTCTCCGATAGCAACAAATCAGTGATGCAGAGTAAGTGACAACATGTTGGAGAGGGGGGAGTTTGCAAGGCCAGTGCAGTAGGCGGTCTCAGTGCAGTGAGAACAGGATGAATGTGCATGAAGCCTAATTATCTGAGAGTGAAAGGTCATCAAAATCAATTTGCAGCATGATGTACAAAGGTCATTGTCAGACTCAAATTTTCTATGCCCATTTAAAACACAATAAAAAATAAAGTGGTTCCTTTAATAAGAATGATTAGTAAAGAAAAAAGGCATATCATTGAGCCATCTGTTTAACCATTTGTTGTACCTTAGTTTTTATTCAGAACATTGTAAATGAGAGGTGGCTTTTTGGAAGTCAGTCAGTGTTCTTGAAATAGACTCCATTCATTTTCAGGATCTATAATGCTGACAGAATTGAAAGCACCTCTCTAAAATTACAGTCCTTTGAAATCAATAGTGTAATATTTGTAATTTGTTTCTTTTTTTATTAGAGGCTACTTCATTATTATTTTTATTTTCAGTTTACGGAATGATATAGACTAGAATCCATCATTTTCTTATCTGTGGTTAAGTTGCTTACTCAGGGGTGCAGATTGACTGTTTTGTTTTCCTTTGTTATGATGTCAAAGTGGAAACCCTCGTGCAAGTAATCTGTACAGCCAGCAGAGAAGACATTACAACAGCAACACCTAAACCTAAAAGCATACTCAAAAATCTATTTACACCGGTGCTGAAGGTAAATATAACCCATAGTACAACAGAAGAATGAGCTGATCTGTCAGAAGAGGATGGCTACCAGAATGTTTTTCTTGAGAAGTTTTTTTTTCAGTTAGACCATCAGAGGTAAGGAGTCAGTACAGGGAGACATCATCCAAAAAGAACTAGTTGCTACTCTGAGTGTGATTATTCAAAAGGTGAATAAGGTGTTGAAAATTGTATATTAATTCCCTTTTGTGTTTGTTTCCTTCTTTTTCTGACACAAGGACACTCCTTTCTCAATCCCTACAAATTAAAAACATTTGAAGTAGATGAAGGACCCAACTGGATAGTGAGTGGCTGATGTCCACTAATTAGATACACAGAGAGAAATTTCTTCAGCTTTCTTACTGTGTCTGCATTGTGTTTTCCAAGCATTTAGAAGTTCATTTGAGAGGGAATAAAATAAATTTCCTGCCCACACAGGCAGCAAACCTTCAAGTGCTACCTTGACGATAGCCCTCCTCATGCAGTCTGCACAGCAGCCCACAGCAAGATCAAGAGCATGTCAGTGCTTCAGGAGCTTTGTAGACGTAATCTCTAATTTCTTGATATCTTGTGGGTATTTTCTATCACCTGGAAATGGGAGCAAAATAGATGCTGAGAAACCTTTTTCTTTCCCACATAATAGCAGCCTTTAAAATCATAATATTATTCAATATTAATATGTTAATAACTGTAGTCATCACATTTTGAATCTTAAACAGAAAAAAAAAAAAGAATTTCTTTCTGTATTTTCTTTCTGGTTTTTTTTTTTTAATTCTATGGCTCTTCACTGAAGAGTTTTTGTTGTTTTTTCAATATTCAGATCAAAACTTGATGCCCTAATGAAGATGCTGCTGTCATTTCATTAACATCTTTCTTTGTCTACAAATTTTAAAGGACTAAATTGCACTGTACATTTTTTTCAGAGATTTTTCTGAATGAGGTGACCACTATAAGATATTTGCCTTTGTGCCAGTCATAGAACACTTTCTGCCAAGGAAACGAGGTTCACCACTGCTAATGGGAAGAAAAAAATACTCAGTATTTATTTTGCAATTTGCTAATAATGAAGCAGACTGAGAGGATGATTGATTGAATGCACGTGGAATAATAATAAAGGGCAGGGCAGATGCTGAAAGATTTTTTTTTTTTATCTTTATTCTTCTAATTGATGTTTGTTTCTCACGTCCTTTGTGTGCATTTCCTGAATTAGCATAGCATTCTCTGAAGGTAAATCAGTGTAATTTTCCCCTCCTGACAGCTGCATCCTTGCTAATACTCAAGGAATAGCTTTAGCCTGTGAAAAGGCTGCACTGGACTGGACTGGTTCTAGATGTCAGGCAGATGTCAACCCAGAGCCAGCTGTGGTGGGCTGCAGCTCTGGGCCACAAAAACTCTGCAGGTGCTGTGCCAGGCTTAATACCAGGCTGTTGAGAGCCTGACACCTCCTCATAAAATGACTGCTTAGACATCAGAGTTCACACACAGCTAGGTGGCTTGGTGTAACAGGTTGTCAGCAGTGAAGTCTGCTGACGTAAATGTATGTTTTGAGCAGGTGGTGGTGAAAACACTGTAATGGACTTGAATTAGAGTCTCAGTGACAAACAGACAGACTGGGGGAAAAAAGTTGGCTGAATGAACTCGATGAGAGCAAATGGGACATGATCTCACCTCCACTGACACCATGAACAATAAGTCTTCATGTTGATTGAAGAGTATTAGAAAAGAACTTAAAACTGCCACAGTAGTTTTTACATCCCAGTTCTGAAGACTTTTTTTTTTTTAATAAGTACTAATGGGTACTAATGAGTTACAGCACCTGTACCAAATGAGAATCATGACAGGTACTAGCAGCCTATCTACTTTCCCTTCTTATAGAGCACCTACGCCTTGACATCTATTGAGGACTTTGGTGCCAGGAAACAATGCTCTACATTCAAGCGTTATATTATACATTTTATAAATAAAACATGAATTTGGTTAGCCCAGCAGTAACATATACTGTTTAGCAGTTTTTTTTTTTCCTGTCTATCTCAAATCCATGGTATTTTTACAATCTTGCTATCAGTCAACTTGCAGGGAATTGGCCTTACCCACATTTCACTGCCATATTTCTCTTCATGATCTAATCATGCAGACATGCTATAAGTAATTAAATATTGCTTCAGCAAAATTATGGTCTCAAGAGCATGCACTTGTAAATAAGCATTTCGTTTCAACCACTTTAGTTCTTACTGCAGAGTTGAAGAGTGATCCCAGGTATTCCATAGAGCCAGAATTAAATCAGGAAGATATTCATGATTACAGATGTGGACACAAGCCACAAGATCAACAAGTATATTTGATGGACAGATGTAACCTTCCGTAACACAGAAAGCTTTAAATTACATTAATGAGACTACCTGGGTGTGGAACTCACTGTTGGGAATTAATTTATTGTTTAGCTTTTAATTATTTTTACTGGCATCTGCCTCTTTGTAAGGCAAGATCAGTGAGGTGTTAAGGGTCTTTTGTGAGACATTACTGAATAATGTCTAGACTTGTGCAGAGATTTCGTTGCCGTGATGGACAGATATCAGAGGCCAAAAATTAAAGACCAAAGGACATCACTGGTTAGCTATTGGGCTTACATGAAATGCTAACAGTTCCTTAGAAGTACGTGTCCAGAGCACTGAGGTAGCACAGTAAAGCATTTAATACCAAGTAATGCAGATGGTCAGCTTTACGGGAATGACAATGGTCATTGGTTGGCTGGCTTTAATTTGCCTCCACTAGGGCATGAACATAACAATTCAGTCATTAATGACAAGATTAAGTGGAATTTCTTAGTAAATATTGTCTAGTACCTTGATATTTAACCTCCATGACATAGCCTGGACTCTCTAGATGTCCTTTTCTCACTTTTTCTCAATTTTTAAAGATTTTCCTTACTCGGTATAAAATAAAATCTGAATCTAATGAAACTGCATTTTACCAGCTTTTTCAAATATTCAATTATCTCGTGTCCAGAAGTTCTGTTTTTCTTGTCTCTGATACAAAGTTTGATTCTGCATAGATCCCATAAACAATTCTGGTAAAAACAAAGCATTCTGTAAATATTATCTTAAGATTTTATGTTTGTCTTCCTGTTTGAAGGATTGCTGATGGCCTTGTGGTAGAAGGACTTATATGAAGGCTAATTTAACTGGCTCACTGCCTTTCAACTAAGGTCACCATGTTACTTCCTTTATCCTGTTTTCTGGTCCATTTCAAGCTTCACATCAATTGTTGACATGAAGTTTGTTGATGAACGTGCCCTAAGAGGGCCATAAACCAATTTGTGGAGCAAATTAGAAGATTATGAAAACAATGACATACCCAGTGATTTTCCACTCGCTGTCTCATGTACGTATCCTAATTTCCAGATAGCTACATCACAAAATGAAGAGTTAATAGCCTTCTTGTTCTTTGTGTTCCCCCTTCTGTTAGGTTTCTGTGGACTAGTACAATAAAAGGAAAAAGGAATACTATTCACTAGAAAACAGTTATTTAGGTATAATAATTTGTACTTTATGTCATGTTATAATGGTGAGCGTAAATTTTCCTTTGAACCATGTTTTATTAACATTTCTTTTCCACAGAGTTACATCAAAAGTCTCTATAAATAAGTGATGTGCTCAGCCTGCCAGCACTTACATGCATACCAATTACCTCTATTGGTTTCAGGACACGTAGTCAGTACTTTAAACAACCCAGATAATATTGCAAACTGAAATATTCAACATCTCCATCTTGGTATGCTGTCACCATGCAGAGAATGATTATAATTGGTAATCAGTTTCACTGCTGGTAAGTTGAGTGGCATGATGCATTTTATATCCATGCTTATGTCAAACTCAATTAACATTCTAACACAGTGTATTTCAAAGACACAGACCTAATCTGAGGGAACAACGCAATTATTTTTTTGATGTTTGAAATTCTCAGTTCTATGAAGAGAGGAATTCAAAGCACAAACATTTATTAATACTGTAACATTTTCTGGTTTTGCTTGCTAGAGGAAGAGGGGATGATCATATGCCTTCCATTTCAAATTCCTGTCATGAGGCATATCAATGGCATAAGAAACTGCAGTGAAATCAGAAACATAAAACAATTAAGATTTTCCTTTGTGATTACACACTGATTTATCAAGGTATGATATGCATTATGATACTGTGAATTGAAAAGAGGTTTCTTCTTTTTTTAAAAAAACCCACTGATCTATTGAGGACAATTTTTATTCATTTATTTATTTAATAGTCATGAGCATCACAGTGCTTTTTTAAATTTTACATAAACAAATGGGTAAACAAAATCGTAAAAAGAAAGCTAATATATGTAACCTCTTTAGAAGAAATTAGGAATTTGAAGAGGGCAGATAAAAGCTGCAGCACGGTGGAACTTATAAACACTGAAAAATCCTGAATCCACACCCACACCCCTCTTACGGGTTATGCATTTCCCCTATCACCTTTAATATCAGTTTGTAATAACATAGCAGCCTTCATAGCACAGAATGGAAGAGATAAAATGCACAAAACATCTTTAAAAAAACCAAGCAAAAAATGCAGCTCTGGCTGGCAGACATTATACAGCTTGTCCAGAGTAGTCCTGTTCCACCCATGGTTAGTTTCTTCTACTGTCACATAGCTGGTCACATCTTGTCAATTCACCTATCCTGATTTTGCTGGCATGTCGTATCCACATGGGCTCATTTTTTTTTGTGCAGTGGCTGCATGGTCTTTATTACAAAGGTATTGCATCGAGTGACCCATGCTCTGAGGTTTCAGAATCACACAACAACTGAAATTGCAAGAGACCTCTTCAGGTCATTTTATCCATTCCGCCTGAAGCAGAGCCACCAGAGCAGGTTGTCCAGGACCATGCCCACACAGCTTTTAAATATGTCCAAAGACTAGAAAGGAGAAACACCAAAACAAGCTGTTGTTTTGCTCTTCCTTTTACATCAGGGCAGAGGCAGAGCAAGAAATACAGGAAAATGTGAGAACATAATTGCTCTGCTAAAGGGAAGACTCATAGTTCTTCAGTTCAGAAAAGAAAAAAAAAATTATGATAACCTCTACTTGAATTTTTTTTTCTTTTTTGAGGTAGAAACACAACTAACGGTGGCAGGTGAGATTGGTTGACATTAAAATAAATGTAACCATATATTTCTTGAAGATTTTGAATCTCTCGATTCTGCAAAACTGGTTTGGAAATCTTGAAGGAGCAAAACTGCCTGACAGTTCTAGCATAGTGAAACCTTTTTAAGTAATTTGGTTGGTTTTGTGGGAGTGTTTTTGGTTTTGTTTTGGTTTGGGGGTTTTTTTGCTTCTATATGTCACTGCAAATTCACCACAAAATTGTCAGAATAAAAATCCTTCACCAGCATGTGGAACAATCAAAAAGTTCCTAGTAGCTTTTACTAGCAGACTCAGACCAAGTAATCCCAATTGACTTTTCTGATCTTCAAAACACGAAAAAATTGTCGATGAACTAACTGACCTCAGTTGTAAGTTGTATGAGCAGGACCAGACGAAATAGAATGCGGCAGAATCCTTCCACTTGAGCAGAATCCTCAAAACTCAACTATTCATGTCTTTTTATCCTCCAAAACGGAGAGGTGCAATGGACCAATGTTCTAATGGAATGTGACCAAAGACTAACATGACTAGTTTCTGTAACACAACATCTAGTCCACTGTGAATTTTTATGAACTGTTGCATTGAAATTTAGAAGGAATACTCTCTTTTATTCCTGGAAAAAGTGGAAATGTGTTTTACTGTTTCATATTATCAAGAAGGATGGAGCAGGATGTCAAAAATTCTTCCCTTTACATCTTGAAAGCAAGACCTTATTCCTACTTTCTGATAAAATAGACTCTCTTTTCATCACTCTCTTACTTCCTCCACAGCCCCAACCTCGAGGTTATGCTCTTTTATTTAGTTCTACTAATACCCGTGTCCTGGTGCAAACATTTTCTGAACAGGTGCTATGATTTTTATGAAGATATACTGTTTTCTATCCTGTTCTTGACCATTGAAGCCTAAATAAAGCCTTGATATTACTTGATGAATTCATGAGAATAATCCTGTATTTACCAGAAGCTATGGTAGAAAGCTGTTGATATAAAGATATTTCATTGGTCTCTGGGTACCAGCCTTGTCTCTGTTTGGACATACTGATTTTTCTTATGCCATTTGATACAATGATTCTTTTGAAAGTATCAGCATTTTGTTACCTACAGAAAGCAGGTATCAACTTAAGTTGATCGCTGTCACTTATGTTTCTTCACCTTGGTGGTCAAATTCAACATGATATTACTTAATATTTACATTTAAATGAAATATTCCATTAATATTAGCACTTTAGCTTTCTCAGGAAGAAGCTTTACACCTTTTTCTATATTCAAAATATATTTTACATGAGCAGCCTGAATGCAGACCATGGGGGGTAATGTTTGTACCATATTACTGCAAAGAATTTTTCTCACTGTTGACTTAGCCGTTTCTGAAAGGGGCTGATAACCCTGATGTCACATCTGACCTCTCTATTTCCCTGAAAAGTGATATATTCAGCATGGCCAGAGCACTTCTTTAAGCAGTGCCATTTACACAGAACCACATTTATATTTATCCCAAGACTAACTTCCAACAGCACTGTCTATTATTTTGGCTACAGGGCTGATTAACGTGACACATTCTTAGCAGGACTCCAGGCAGTGTATATAGCTCCATTCCTTGACACCAGTTTAGTATGTACGGTATATTTGCTCAGTGGCATAAGCTTCTGAGTTTTGAATATTGTCACAGATTAATTTAACAATTTAATTTAACAATTCTGAGGGGGG
>NW_010401476.1:14730-16656 GCF_000710305.1 Buceros rhinoceros silvestris
GGGGGGGGGGGTTAATTTGTCAACTTCTGAGAATGTCTGAAGGCATGACATACACTGTTTTGCAACAGACTTCTATAATTCCTGTGTACTAATATTTAGTATTCATACGGCATATTTACTTCCGTACAGGAAGCTGAATTTGAGGTACTATGTGAATACCATCTGATTCTGTGAACAGCCTTATTAAAAGGCATGTTTGGAGAGTGAATACGTGAAAGAGGATCTTGGAATCTGACAAAATTATTATTGCTGCAATGTTAAGTAGGAAAATAGTTAAAGCATAACAACCAATATGATATTTGCTGCACAGATGGACAGTTATTATTTAAAAGCTCTGGCACTGCAATTTAGTTTGCAGATGCATTTACATTCAGCAATCATTGGCGGTAATACTAAGGAAGATTTTGTCATTACCTGCAATTCCTTTCTCGAGCCCTTTCTCCCTCACCTTTACTTCTCTTCAAACACCAAAATAGGACAATTTGTATAGAATTCATATTTATTTCATAGTTCATCATATAATGACCTAAGATAACAAAAGGGATAAAAAGAAATTTTAGGAATGCAATAGTGATTAGAAAATAACTATAACGCCAAAACATTTCTGGCATCATGCAATTTTGACCATAAATTGATCTACCTTCTTTCTTAAAAAACAACCCTTAAGGATCTATGGCCTCATCTATCAGCCTCATCTTTCATTTCCTTTTTGCTTTTATCATTTTCTGGATTCATAGAAAATAAAAGAAAAAATAGTTCACATTAAAACAATGGCAGAGAATGTATTCTGACAGCATCTATGGTCCTTTTTTTACTGAAATGTTTTATTATTCCTGTGACTGTTTCAGATTTTAAAAGTTATACTAACTGATCTATTATCTGAATATTCTTGTACCAATATTTCAAAGAGAGCTGACACAGACCTGACCTCCTTTGCAAGCAGTCTTGTGCATGTACTCGTGTAGTAGACATTTCTGGTGAAACATTTGCAGAAAGTTAATTTCAGTGTAGAAAGCTTTGTGAAAATTATTTCTTAATGCATGTATTTCAGAAGGTATTTTCTCACAAACATCCAACCAAAGAAGAGGAATAATATAATATTTCTGAGATCGATCTTAATGAAATCACTTTTGGCTACTTAGAAACTGAGATCAAACACTCATAATAAGTGACTTGTGATTAACTGAGAAGGTAGATGGCTTTATAAAATTTTTGTGACGTTTAGCTGACAATACATTTGGCATGTAACATTTTCTTCACAGAAATTTTCTAAGCGATGCCAGATGTTCTTCCACATTCCACATGTTATAACTTTTCCTACCTATACTCTTTAATTTCTACAATTTCATCCCTGACACTTACTCTCCTTTATTTCCCACCACCTCTCTTTTATCGCACTCCTCCATTCATTCTCGATCACATGCCACAAACAGCTTTGTATTTTCTCCAGCTTTATCTTTGTGTCACAAAAATATTCTGAACTTCTCTTCAATTGACTTCACAACACACAATCCTTAATATTATAAGTAATTATCAGGTCAACTGACAGACATTGGCATCCAGAGGTGCATAATTTAACTGATTTTTTAAATTGTAATATTGTTCTGTAAGGAAGTATAGGTAACGCATACAAAACTTTGGTTTGCTATTTTCTTGTGCTTTATTTAAAAACTTACTTTCTTCACATCCATGATACAGTTATTTCCCTTTGCATTTCTTTGTTGATGATGTGTCCTCATTTATTTCTACATCTTTTAGACCTGATTTTATCTGCAGCTTCTGAGCTTACAAACTTAATAAATATAAAAATAACTGTCAAAGCATTAGCTACTCTTAGCAATTTTATCCACATCATGTCAAAATAAAGATGTAAAGACTGATACCCTGACAAAAGACAGCTCGAGGCTATGGCAGCCTCTCTAAAGC
>NW_010401477.1:0-2163 GCF_000710305.1 Buceros rhinoceros silvestris
TGACTACCATCATCCCCACATCACCACTGGCGAGTCAGAGCTGCAGTCAGTCCAGCAGTTCAGCTAATCTAGGTAGCATCATCTCCTCAGATGCCACGATCGACAAAGTGATAGACAACAGAATAGCAAAGGCAAACAGAGCTTTCGGAAAACTTCATAAGAGAGTCTGGTGCAATAAACACCTGAAGAAAAGCACAAAGATCAGTGTCTACAGAGCCGCTGTACTGTCTACTCTTCTATACAGGTCTGAATCATGGGTCATCTACCGCCACCACCTGCAACTCCTCGAACGCTTCCATCAGTGCTGCCTCCGGACAATCCTAAACATCCACTGGACTGACTACGTGACTAATGTTGCTGTCCTTGAACAGGCAGAGGTCACCAGTATTGAGGCCATGTTGCTGAAAATGCAGCTGCGCTGGGCAGGGCACGTCTCCAGGATGGCGGATCACTGCCTCCCTAAGATTGTGTTCCACGGTGTCGCCACCGGCTGCCACAAGAGAAGAGCTCCAAAGAGGAGATATAAGGACTCCCTGAAACAATACCTCAGCCTAGGCCATATTGACCACCATCAGTGGTCTACCCTGGCCTCCAATCGGGAGATTTGGAGACACACCATACATAACGCTGCTGCCTCCTTTGAGAGCACGCGTAGAATCAGTCTCGAGGAGAAAAGACAGTGCAGAAAGAACCGTGCCTCGACTGCACCACCCAAGGAGACCTTCCAGTGTGCTCTTTGCAACTGGACTTACCTATCCTGCATTGGCATTTTCAGCCATCAGCGCGCTTGCAGTAAGCGTAGGTAAAGCCCTTCCCAAATCTTCGTCCGCAAAGCCAAGCCATGATGATGATGATGTATTTTGGGGGGAACATATTATTCACTTCCTTGTAGCATCAGAGGACATTCAAAGACTCTTTCTTGAAATTATTGCTATTTCTCATCACCATAGTAACCAAACTGCAGTAAAAGTATATTGCAGCTTGCAGATGTTAGGAGTTGCTAACAGGAAAATCTAAGGCCATTCCTCAGAACAACGCCATTGACTGCTATTAGTGCATATATAAGTCAACACTTGCAACTTGATGTGAGGTGGATTGGTCAATTGTTTATTATTCAATTTAGTATTTAGCTGTCCTGTACAATAAAGTACCCTGGCAGTACAGATCAGTGAGGTTATATAACAATGTTTATCCTATAGGATTTTTTTCCTTTATTGGGCGCATTTGACAAGAATGAGTGCTCCTGTCCCACCCACATTACTGAAGAGGAGAAGGCAACTTAGCAAAACAGTGACCTCAGCTGTTCTACCCAAAGGAAAGCCAGAAAGTGTAGTTCCAAAAGCCAGATGGGTTCATGAGTTATTTCTGCCATTGTTTCTACCCTGGAATCCATTCAATTCTCTCTATTTTTTCTGCCACCATTACCAAGAATTTATTAATCTTTTGTTAAGCAATGGGACTGGATGGGATTATTAGAACAGGGAAGGACTAAATGAACAAAATAACATAGAACAATGAAGGCCAGTTGGAGAAATCAGATAAAAGAGATGTCTCTTTGGTAATGCTATGCTCATTTGTAGCACAACTAGCAAAAGGGCATTGTTCTGCTAAAAAACCAGAGATATTGCAAATTTACTTTAGAGTAGACTAAAAGTAGCTAGAAGAGGAATAGAGAAAAGCCTGAGAGGAGATAAAGAAATATTGTTAATCTCAGCATGAGAGATGTATTAAGGAAAAAATGCATGATTTGAAGATGGATAAAAAGGTGTTAACTTTTTTCCTTCTTGGTAACTCCTTGCAAAAGGAAAAATAATTTTTTTTTTTTGTCTTTGCTAGTTTGGAAAAACCTGTGTATTTAATGTGAATTGGGAGCCAATTACCTAACCAGATCAAGGAGTATCAATTTAAATGAAGATACTGAGGCAGCAAACGCAGTCACAGTCTAAATCACAATCCACATCTCTGTGTATTTAATGTGAATTGGGAGCCAATTACCTAACCAGATCAAGGAGTATCAATTTAAATGAAGATACTGAGGCAGCAAACGCAGTCACAGTCTAAATCACAATCCACATCTTTCACAGGTCTGTCTAGGGTGAATTCAATAAAAAGCTTTACTAATTGCCTAATGTCTTTTAGGAAGAATTCTGTCTTGAGCAGGAA